>NC_074667.1:49250316-49550316 GCF_029448725.1 Salvelinus fontinalis | reverse complement strand
CGCCTTCCTATCCTTCCCTCCTCCTTTCTGCACCTCCTGCCTGCGTGTCTGGGGGCTCCACAGGTCGCCACGGTTACATAGGCACGGTGGGCGATGAGACATGCTACAAATGGGCCTGGACAAGCTCTGACGACCATATTATGTGCTGTTACACATAGCCTACTGGATAAGTTATAACATGCTCTCTGTAGCATTTGGACTACAATACACTAGAGTATGGGTATTATAACACTGAAAGACTACAACCTAGTCTAAGAGAATCACAATATAACATAAAATAAGGAACATAATGAGTGAGTAGCATAAATAAACACAATTTAGCAATTTTGAAAAAAACATTAGGAAGACATTCTTTGTTCATTATTATGCTGCTTTTGCTTTTTCTGAAAAATGTTCGAGAAGCATTTGTTGCCTTTTCTGCCTCTGGGCCATGTAAAAGATATTAGTCAAAATTGCTTGTCATTGCAAAATTGGGAATGAATCAACCTGCAATATTAGCCTTCATTAAAGCAATTCTCTCTCAACGGTTTTCAGAGACTAAAAGTAGGAGATAGGCAATTCACCCATTTTTTCTCTGTGCCCCTATGCCCTTATGCCTCTATGCTCAGTCAAAACGGAGCCATATCTGTCCATTAGGTTTGAAGAGAGCAGACAGATGCAGCGTCACTATCTGTGACAGACTGAGCTTATAGGGTCTAAAGTGCTGATACTGAACCAGCCGCACTCAATGAACTGTTGCTTTGGTTATTTCATTTCCATTCCCCATAATTGTGTAGCTGACAAGGGTCCCATGTTATGTACAGGGCTTCTACATATGCATCTGCTAAATTATGATATCATCATTATAAGTACATTTCATGTGTTGTGTATTGGAGTGGATTACTAAACTGATGTCCCAGATTCTGCTGTGTATTTCTGCACCCTTCAAGCCTCAGGCCGAAGCACAGAGAAGCCCAGGGGAAACAATTTACCAGGTTAAGGCCAAACTCCTGGGACAGCTTGAGTACACAGATAGCCCATTGATTGACAGGCTACATGGGACATGTGCAGGGGTATGGGTTATGATCTTTTGGGTTAGGATCATGGGTTATGCTGAAAATAAACCTTGTGGTTTACTCCAACCACTCTGCCTGTGTGAGCTAAATCCATGAGGCTGTGACCCCCAGAGAGTGTTGTTTCACAGATGCCCACAGCCTCAGTCAGATCCTCAGCCACAGAGCCTCAGTCAGGGCCTCAGCTCATCATTAAGCTAAGGATCCTGGGACTAAACACCTCCATCTGCAACTAGATCCTGGATTTCCTGACGGGCCGCCCCCAGGTGGTGAGGGTAGGTAGCAACACATCTGCCACGCTGATCCTCAACACTGGAGCTCCCCAGGGGTGCGTGCTCAGTCCCCTCCTGTACTCCCTGTTCACCCACAACTGCATGGCCAGGCACGACTCCAACACCATCATTAAGTTTGCAGACAACACAACAGTGGTAGGCCTGATCACGGACAATGATGAGACAGCCTATAGGGAGGAGGTCAGAGACCTGGCTGGGTGGTGCCAGAATAACAACCTCACCCTCAACGTACCCAAGACTAAGGAGATGATTGTGGACTACAGGAAAAGGAGAACTGAGCACACCCCCATTCTCATCGACGGGGCTGTTGTGGAGCAGGTTGAGAGCTTCAAGTTCCTTGGTGTCCACATCAACAACAAACTAGAATGGTCCAAACACACCAATACAGTTATGAAAAGGGCATGAAAAAGCCTATTCCCCCTTCAGGAAACTAAAAAGATTTGGCATGGGTCCTGAGATCCTCAAAAGGTTCTACAGCTGCAACATCGAGAGCATCCTGACTGGTTGCATCACTGCCTGGTACGGCAATTGCTCGGCCTCTGACCGCAAGGCACTACAGAGGGTTGTGCGTACGGCCCAGTACATCACTGGGGCTAAGCTGCCTGCCATCTAGGACCTCTACACCAGGCGGTGTCAGAGGAAGGCCCTAAAAATTGTCAAAGACCCCAGCCACCCCAGTCATAGACTGTTCACTCTACTACCACATGGCAAGCAGTACCGGAGTGCCAAGTCGAGGACAAAAAGGCTTCTCAACAGTTTTTACCCCCAAGCCATAAGACTCCTGAACAGGTAATCAAATGGCTACCCGGACTATTTGCATTGTGTGCCACCCCCCAACCCCTCTTTTTACGATGCTGCTACTCTATGTTTATCATATATGCATAGTCACTTTAACTATACATTCATGTACATACTACCTCAATTGGGCCGACCAACCAGTGCTCCCGCACATTGGCTAACCAGGCTATCTGCATTGTGTCCCACCCGCCATCCCCTCTATTACGCTACTCTCTGTTCATCATATATGCATAGCCACTTTAATCATATCTACATGTACATACTGCCTCAATCAGCCTGACTAACCGGTGTCTGTATGTAGCCACTCTACTTTTATAGCCTCGCTACTGTATATATCCTGTCTTTTTACAGTTATTTTATTTCTTTACTTAACCATTGGTCAACCTAATACCTTTTTGCACTATTGGTTTGAGCCAAAGTAAGCATTTCACTGTAAGGTCTACCACACCTGTTGTATTCGGCGCACGTGACAAATAAACATTGATTTGATTTGAGCCTCCCCACAGCCTCAGTCAGATCCTAAGCCTCCCCACAGCCTCAGTCAGATCCTAAGCCTCCCCACAGCCTCAGTCAGAGCCTTAGCCACACAGCCTCAGTCAGATCCTCAGTCACACAGCCTCAGTCAGATCCTCAGCCACACATCCTGAGTCAGAGCCTCAGCCTCCCCACAGCCTCAGTCAGATCTTCAGCCACACAGCCTCAGTCAGATCCTCAGCCACACATTCTCAGTCAGAGCCTCAGCCTCCCCACAGCCTCAGTCAGATCTTCAGCCACACAGCCTCAGTCAGATCCTCAACCTCCACACAGCCTCAGTCAGATCCTCAGCCTCCAAACAGCCTCAGTTAGATTCTCAGCCTCCACGCAGCCTCAGTCAGAGCCTCAGTCTCCTCTCATTAACTTCTTATTGCTGGGGGCGCTATTTTCATGTTCGAATGAAAAGCGTCCCCAGAGTAAACTGCCTGCTACTCAGGCCCAGAAGCTAAGATATGCATATTATTAGTAGATGTGGATGGAAAACACTCTGGAGTTTCTAAAACTGTTTGAATGATGTCTGTGAGTATAACGGAACTCATATGGCAGGCAAAAACCTGAGAACAAATACAACCAGGAAGTGGGAAATCTGAGGTTTGTAGATTTTCAAGCATATGCCTATCCAAGATTTGGTCCAATTGCACTTCCCAAGGCTTCCACTAGATGTCAACAGTCTTTAGAACCTTGTTTCAGACTTCTACTGTGAAGGGGGAGTGAATAAAAGCTGTTTACTAAGGGGTCTGGCAGAATGCCGTGAGCTTAGTCACGCGCGCAGCCGTCATTTCTAAAGACAAAGGAATTGTCTGGTTGGAATATTATTGAAAAATTATGATAAAAACATCCTAAAGATTTATTCTATACATCGTTTGACATGTTTCTACGAACTGTAATGGAACTGTTTTGACTGTTTTCGTCTGGACTAAGCTTGAGAATTTGGATTTGTGAACTAAACCGGCGAACAAAAAGGAGGTGTTTGGACATAAATGATGGACTTTATCGAACAAACAAACATTTATTGTGGAACTGGGATTCCTGGGAGTGCATTCCGATGAAGATCATCAAAGGTAAGTGAATATTTATAATGCTATTTCTGACTTCTGTTGACTGCACAACATGGCGGGTATCTGTGTGGCTTGTTTTGGTGGCTGAGCGCTGTACTCAGATTATTCCATGGTGTGTTTCGCTGTAAAGCTTTTTTGAAATCTGACACAGCGGTTGCATTAAGGAGAAGTATATCTTTAATTCCATGCAGAACACTTGTATTTTCATCAACATTTCTGATGAACATTTCTGTAAATTGATGTGTCTCTGCAAAATCACCGGATGTTTTGGAAGCAAAACATTACTGAATATAACGCGCCAATGTAAACTTGAGATTTTTGGATATAAATATGAACTTTTTCGAACAAAACATACATGTATTGTGTAACATGAAGTCCTATGAGTGCCATCTGATGAAGATCATCAAAGTTTAGTGATTAATTTTATCTCTATTTCTGCTTTTTGTGACTCCTCTCTTTGGCTGCAAAAATGGCTGTTTTTCTGTGACTAGGCACTGATTAACTTCTTAAGGCTAGGGGGTGCTGTTGTCACTATTTATGGTAATCGTGTAATTTTTGAAACGGCTTCCTACAAAATTCTTGATCGTACAATATGCATATTATTATTATTATTGGATAGAAAACAGTCTATAGTTTCTATAGGAGTTGAAATTGTGTCTCTAAGTGGAACAGAACTCATTCTACAGCAATTTCCCTGACATGGAGTCAGATTTCAGAAATGTTGGCCCCTGTTCTGGAGTCAGTTTTAAGGCCAATGTTATTCCTATGAGTATACGGACACTGCTTACGTCTTCCCCTGGATGCCTTTACGTGATGACGATTTGAATGGGGTCGATTGCGCAATCACAGGCACTATAAATAAAAAAAACCTGTAGCTAGGAACTCTTTTCTTGCTGCGTCATGCGCGCGGCGGCCACCGACCCGCACTTGTTCCAAGCATTAGTGTAGGGAGTAATATTACTCTGGTCATGTTTCTACTCGTTATAGGAGTTAAAAACATCATAAGGTAGTTAATTTAAAGCGTTTTATAGCAATTTATATCCGTTTAGTGCGATTTTGGGACATTTATTTCTGAGACGCTGTGAATCTCTGGGCACGCTTCCAGTTCATGCCGAACGCAGTTGGCATTTCCACATGGCAAGAGGACAGCTTTCCACCAAAAGACGATTAGACCCAAGAAAGGATCCTTTGCCCAAGATACTGATGGAAGAACAGCTCAAAGTAGGAACAATTTATTATGATAAATCGTGTTTCTGTCGAAAAATTTTAGTGGCTTAGGACGCCATCTTTTTTGACGTAGCTTCGCTTGGCGCAAACTGTATTGAAAAGTAAGGATAATTTAAAAAATGTAATTCCGCGATTGTATTAAGAATTAAATTGTCTATCAATCGCTGTCCACCCTATATTTTTTAGTCACGTTTATGAGTATTTATGTATACGAGTAGATCACTGTCTAATATGGCGCACCAACATTTTCTCACCAGCTGGGCTACTTTTCCCATTGTCTAACCATGATTTTGGTGGCTAAATGTGCACATTTTCGAACAAACTGTATATGTATGTTGTAATGTGATGTTACAGGGGTGTCATCTGAAGAATTCTGAGAAGGTTAGTGAAAAAAATAATATATTTTGGCGATGTTGACGTTATCGCTCTCTTTGGCTAGAATCAATGCTGGGGTAATGTTTGCACATGTGCTATGCTAATATAACGACTTATTGTGTTTTCGCAGTAAGACACTTAGAAAATCTGAAATATTGTCTGTATTCACAGGATCTGTGTCTTTCGATTAGTGTATGCTGTGTATTTTTACGAAATGTTTGATGATTAGTAGTTAGGTAAACACGT
This sequence comes from Salvelinus fontinalis, assembly GCF_029448725.1. NCBI lineage: Eukaryota > Metazoa > Chordata > Actinopteri > Salmoniformes > Salmonidae > Salvelinus > Salvelinus fontinalis. Next base: position 49,544,733 of record NC_074667.1, on the reverse strand, counting down.
TGCTCATTGTAATTATTCTAGTCCATTTGTGACGGTGGGTGCAATTGTAAACTATGCCATCTACCTGAAATATGCACATTTTTCTAACAACCTATCCTATACCATAAATATGTTATCAGACTGTCATCTGATGAGTTTTTTTCTTGGTTAGGGGCTATAAATATCTTAGTTTAGCCGAATTGGTGATAGCTACTGGTGTTGGTGGACAAATAAAAGATGGTGGATTATGCTAATGTGTTTTTAGCTAATAGATTTACATCTTTACATATTGTGTCTTCCCTGTAAAACATTTTAAAAATCGGACATGTTGGCTGGATTCACAAGATCTGTGTCTTTCATTAGCTGTATTGGACTTTAATGTGTGAAAGTTAAATATTTAAAAATATATATATTTTTTTAATTTCGCGGCTCTGCCTTTTCAGTGGGGGTGGGGGGGGTGTGCCGCTAGCGGAACGTGTGTCCTTGAAAGGTTAAAAACATAATCGCATGGTATACTTTCGTCGTAAAGCCTTTTAGAAATAGGATACTGTGGTGGGATTAACAACAAGTTTATCTTTAAAATAGTGTAAAAAAAATGGTGTAGAATTTTAATTATGAGATTTCTGTTGTTTGAATTTGGCACCCTGCACTTTCACTGGCCGTTGTCAAATCGATCCCGTTAACAGGATTTCAGCCGTAAGAAGTTAAACCAGGTGTCTGGCCTGCAGAGATAGCTGACAAGGGTCCCATGTTACGCACAGTGCTGCTACATATCTCTGCAGGCCAGTACTGTAGCTGTTTCTCTGGCTCTCCATGCATCCTTCCAAACCTTCCAACCCTCCTCCCAAAGCTTCCACAAAACAGAGCAGAGGATACTAACAGGAGAGGAGTATGAACACCACCAAATCAAGTATGTACCACCACCACCACCTCTTAACTTTTGCTTACTCGTTTTACAAACTACAGTCCAGGGCCCTAGGGCGATAAAGCTCATGATTACCAGAACGCGGTCATTAAAAAATAACACACAGCAAACATCAATACCTGCCCAGAAGCATTTTGGCTTAGGTCAATCATCCCAGTCAGTCAACGGTCTCTAAACAACAGGGCAAATTCATCACCAGCCCTAATCACATTGTTCCTGTCCACATCTCACATAGAACAATAACAGTAATGCCATTAGTGAGGAGCTAATAATGTGAAGTGATTTCCTGCAGTCAGACAGTGTTGATGGATGGCTCGGACAAATGGAGGACAATTCAAGGCAAACCAATGCTGTCATGATGCTGTCAGGGTATCCCATCTCCATACTGTGCATTGAGAGCAGCTCCTGCTGCCTTCTGCAGAGGGAAAGGATTGAGATGGCAGATTGGACTCATTAAACGCTACTTCATTGGAACTAAGAGAGATTAGTATTTTTTCTGGAAGTGAAACAAACATGTTTTCCTAAAAAGAGACATGATGTGACTGCTACGTAGGTGAACAAACTCAATTAACCTTTGTCAAGAGAAATACAGAGAGATTTAGGAAGAACACACACACGCACACAAACACACAAAACAAAGGAATGCAGTAAGGAGTGCTGCTGATGTTTTCCCCTCTGAAAAGATTCCCTCTCAGGTACCAAGATGGAGGTGTGCGTCGCTGTGGCAATAATTGTCTGGTTTGCCATGGGATTCCGAGAAGCTCAGATAAGGTTTAAAGAGACAAACCATAAATTTGATCAGATTAGCTTTAGAGAGACAATCTACATTTTAGATGGAATAAAGTCCTAATAATGGGGCTTAAAGTTTCCACAGTCTGCAATGCTCTTCGTATCTGAAGCCATAGTGGCCCAGTAGGGTTCCATATTAAACTGTCAACATTAACACACTATTATTCGAGATAGTTGTGCAGGTCAATGGTAAGAGTGTAAGGTATTTTATATTTTATTAGGATACCTATTAGTTGTTGCAAAAGCATCAGCTACTCTTCCTGGGGTCCACACAAAACATGAAACATGACATAATACAGAGCATTAATAGACAATAACAGCTCAAGGACAGAAATACATACATTTTAAAAGAGGCATATCAATACATACACACAAACTATCTAGGTCAAATAGGGGAGAGGCGTTGTGCCGTGAGGTGTTGCTTTGTCTGTTTTCTGAAATAAGGTTTGCTGTTCATTTGAGCAATATGAGATGGGACGGAGTTTCATGCAATAACGGCTCTATTTTACACTGTACGCTTTCTTTAACCTGTTGAGGCTGGGGGCGCTGTTGTCACTATTTATGCTAATCGTGTAATTTTTGAAACGGCTTCCCACAAAATTCTTGATCGTACAATATGCATATTATTATTATTATTGGATAGAAAACAGTCTATAGTTTCTATAGGAGTTGACATTTTGTCTCTAAGTGGAACAGAACCCATTCTACAGCAATTTCCCTGACATGGAGTCAGATTTCAGAAATGTTGGCCCCTGATCTGGAGTCAGTTAAAAGGCCAGAGTTATTGCTATGAGTATACGGACACTGCTTACGTCTTCCCCTGGATGCCTTTACGTGATGACGATTTGAATGGGGTCGATTGCGCGTTCACAGGCACTATAAATTAAAAAACCCTGTAGCTAGTAAGTCTTTTGGAGCTGCGTTATGCGCCTGGAGGACACCGACCCGCACCTGTTCCAAGCATTAGTGGAGGGAGTAATATTACTCTGGTCATGTTTCTACTCGTTATAGGAGTTAAAAACATCATAAGGTAGTTAATTTAAAGCGTTTTATAGCAATTTATATCCGTTTAGTGCGATTTTGGGACATTTATTTCTGAAACGCTGTGAATCGCTGGGCACGCTTCCAGTTCATCCCGAACGCAGTTGGCATTTCCACATGGCAAGAGGACAGCTTTCCACCAAAAGACGATTAGACACAAGAAAGGATCCTTTGCCCAAGATACTGATGGAAGAACAGCTCAAAGTAGGACATTTTTATTATGATAAATCGTGTTTCTGTCGAAAAATTTTAGTGGCTTAGGACGCCATGTTTTTTGACGTAGCTTCGCTTGGCGCAAACTGTATTGAAAAGTAAGGATAATTTAAAAAATGTAATTCCGTGATTGTATTAAGAATTAAATTGTCTATCAATCCCTGTCCACCCTATATTTTTTAGTCACGTTTATGAGTATTTATGTATAAGAGTAGATCACTGTCTAATATGGCGCACGGACATTTTCTCACCAGCTGGGCTACATTTCACATTGTCTAACCATGATTTTGGTGGCTAAATATGCACATTTTCGAACAAACTGTATATGTATGTTGTAATGTGATGTTGCAGGGGTGTCATCTGAAGAATTCTGAGAAGGTTAGTGAAAAGAATAATATATTTTGGCGATGTTGACGTTATCGCTCTCTTTGGCTAGAATCAATGCTGGGCTGCTATGTGCTATGTGCTATGCTAATATAACGATTTATTGTGTTTTCGCTGTAAGACACTTAGAAAATCTGAAATATTGTCTGTATTCACAGGATCTGTGTCTTTCGATTAGTGTATGCTGTGTATTTTTACGAAATGTTTGATGATTAGTAGTTAGGTAAACACGTTGCTCATTGTAATTATTCTAGTCCATTTGTGACGGTGGGTGCAATTGTAAACTATGCCATCTACCTGAAATATGCACATTTTTCTAACAACCTATCCTATACCATAAATATGTTATCAGACTGTCATCTGATGAGTTTTTTTCTTGGTTAGGGGCTATAAATATCTTAGTTTAGCCGAATTGGTGATAGCTACTGGTGTTGGTGGACAAATAAAAGATGGTGGATTATGCTAATGTGTTTTTAGCTAATAGATTTACATCTTTACATATTGTGTCTTCCCTGTAAAACATTTTAAAAATCGGACATGTTGGCTGGATTCACAAGATCTGTGTCTTTCATTAGCTGTATTGGACTTTAATGTGTGAAAGTTAAATATTTAAAAAAAAAATTTTGGGGGAATTTCGCGGCTCTGCCTTTTCAGTGGGGGCGGGGGGGGGGGGGGAGTGCCGCTAGCGGCGCCCTCATCCTAGACAGGTTAAATGGTTCTGGATTTGGGGACTAATAACATTTGATTTGATTTAAACAGAAACAATGACACATTAACCTCTTGGAACTATAGGGGGTGCTGTTCCGCATTAGCATATTTGTGTCTCCAAATTAAACTGCCTCGTGCTAAATTCTTGATCGTACAATATGCATATTATTGTTATTATTGGATAGAAAACACCTTCTAGTTTCTATAGAAGTTGAAATTTTGTCTCTGAGTTGTACAGAACAATTTCTACAGCACTTTTCATGACAGGGTTCAGATTTCAATTTTTTTTACCTCTGATCTGGGGTCTGTTTTTAAGGCGACAGTGAATGCTATGAAGAAACCGACACTGCCTACGTCTTCCTCTGGGTGTCTGTACGTCATCACGCTTTCAATGGAATCGATGGGATATTCACAGCCAGTATAAAAGACCAAAATGTATAGAGACCGCCCTTTCTCGTCGTGCGCCTGAAGCGTGAAGGGCATCGGACCTGCCTCGTTCCAAATCGTTTTCTAACCAGCAATATTTCTCCGGTCATGTTTTCACTCGTTTTAGGTGTTAAAAACATCAAAATGTAGTTAATTTGAACCGTTTTATAGCAATTTATATCCGTTTAGTGCGATTTTAGAGGAATTTATTTGTTGTGCACTCTGAAACTTTGGACACGTTTTGGGGTGTCGGTCGTTGGTGGTGGACATTTCGAAGGACAGAGGACATCTATCGACCAAAAGACGTTTATAACATAGAAAGGATACATTGCCCAAGAATCTGATGGAAGAACACCTCAAAGTAAGCAATATTTAATATGATAAATCGTGTTTCTGTCGAAATATTTTAAACGCACATTTCGCCATTTTGTTTGGTATAGCTTCACTTGGCGAACCCTGTATTGAAAAGTAAGGATAATTTTAAAAATGTAAATCAGCGGTTGCATTAAGAACTAATTTGTCTTTCGATTCCTGTAAACCCTGTATTTTTTAGTCAAGTATATGATTAGCTATTAATTAAACCAGATCACTCTGAAAGATGGCGACCGACATTTTCAGGCTTGTTTTGCTACTATTTTCATTGTGTAACCACGGTTTTGTATGGCTAAATATGCACCTTTTCGAACAAACTGTATATGTATATTGTAAAATGATGTTACAGGAGTGTCATCGGAAGAATTCTGAGAAGGTTAGTGAAAAAATTAATATCTTTTGGCGATGTTGACTTTTATCGCTCACTTTGGCTAGAATCAATGCTGGGCTGCTATGTGCTATGTGCTACGCTAATATAACGATTTATTGTGTTTTCGCTGTAAGACACTTAGAAAATCTGAAATATTGTCTGTATTCACAGGATCTGTGTCTTTCGATTCGTGTATGCTGTGTATTTTTACGAAATGTTTGATGATTAGTAGTTAGGTAAACACGTTGCTCATTGTAATTATTCTAGTCCATTTGTGACGGTGGGTGCAATTGTAACCTATGGCAGCTACCTGAAATATGCACTTTTTTCTAACAAAACCTATCCCATACCATAAATATGTTATCAGACTGTCATCTAATGAGTTTTTTTGTTGGTTAGGGGCTATAAATATCTTAGTTTAGCCGAATTGGTGATGGCTACTGGTGTTGGTGGACAAATAAAAGATGGTGGATTATGCTAATGTGTTTTTAGGTAATAGATGTACATCTTTACATATTGTGTCTTCCCTGTAAAACATTTTAAAAATCGGAAATGGTGGCTTTATTCACAAGATCTGTATCTTTCATCTGGTGTCTTGGACTTGTGATTTAATGATATTTAGATGCTACTATCTACTTGTGAAGCTATGCTAGCTATGCTAAACAGTGTGTGGGGGGTGGGGGGTGCTCCCGGATCCGGGTTTCTGAGGCAGTAGAAGTTAACCTGTTGGGGATGGGGGCGCTGTTTAGACTATTTATGCTAATGTGGCTAATTTTTTAAACGGCTTCCCACAAAATCCTTGATCGTACAATATGCATATTATTATTATTATTGGATAGAAAACAGTCTATAGTTTCTATAGGAGTTGAAATTTTGTCTCTAAGTGGAACAGAGCCCATTCTACAGCAATTTCCCTGACATGGAGTCAGATTTGAGAAACGTTGGCCACTTTTCTGAAGTCATTTAAAAGGGCTCTGTCGTTGCTATGACTATACGGACACTTCTTACGTCTTCCCCTGGATGCCTTTACGTGATGACGATTCCAACGGGCTCGATTGCTCGTTCACAGGCCCTACAAATGAAAAAAACCTTTAGCTAGCAAGTCTTTTCTTGCTGCGTAACGCGCGTGGAAGACACCGACCCTCTCCTGTTCCAAGCGTTAGTTTAGCCTGTTATATTTCTCCGGTCATCTTTTCACTCGTTATAGGAGTTACAAACATCACAAAGTAGTTAATTTAAAGCGTTTTATAGCAATTTATATCCGTTTAGTGCGATTTTGGGACATTTATTTTTGCAACGATGTGAAAAGTTGGGCACGCTTTTCAGTTCATCCCGAACGTAGTTGACATTTCCACATGGCAAGAGGACAGCTTTCCACCAAAAGACGATTTCTCCCAAGAAAGGATCCTTTGCCCAAGATACTGATGGAAGAACAGCTCAAGGTAGGACATTTTTATTATGATAAATCGTGTTTCTGTCGAAACATTTTAGTGGCTTAGGACGCCATGTTTTTTGACGTAGCTTCGCTTGGCGCAAACTGTATTGAAAAGTAAGGATAAATTAAAAAATGTAATAACGCAATTGTATTAAGAATTAAATTGTCTATCAATCCCTGTCCACCCTATATTTTTTAGTCACGTTTATGAGTATTTATGTATAAGAGTAGATCACTGTCTAAGTGGCGCAAGGACGTTTTCTTTACCAGCTTGTCTACATTTCACATTGTCTAACCATGATTTTGGTGGCTAAATATAAACATTTTCGATCAAACTGTATATGCATGTTGTAATGTGATGTTACAGGAGTGTCATCGGAAGAATTCTGAGAAGGTTAGTGAAAAAATTAATATCTTTTGGCGATGTTGACTTTTATCGCTCACTTTGGCTAGAATCAATGCTGGGCTGCTAATTGCTATGTGCTAAGCTAATATAACGATTTATTGTGTTTTCGCTGTAAGACACTTAGAAAATCTGAAATATTGTCTGTATTCACAGGATCTGTGTCTTTCGATTCGTGTATGCTGTGTATTTTTACGAAATGTTTGATGATTAGTAGTTAGGTAAACACGTTGCTCATTGTAATTATTCTAGTCCATTTGTGATGGTGGGTGCAATTGTAAACTATGCCATATACCTGAAATATGCACTTTTTTCTAACAAAACCTATCCCATACCATAAATATGTTATCAGACTGTCATCTAATGAGTTTTTTTGTTGGTTAGGGGCTATAAATATCTTAGTTTAGCCGAATTGGTGATGGCTACTGGTGTTGGTGGACAAATAAAAGATGGTGGATTATGCTAATGTGTTTTTAGGTAATAGATGTACATCTTTACATATTGTGTCTTCCCTGTAAAACATTTTAAAAATCGGAAATGTTGACTGGATTCATAAGATCTGTGTCTTTCATTAGCTGTATTGGACTTTAATGTGTGAAAGTTAAATATTTTAAAAAAATATTTTTTTTGAATTTCGCGGCACTGGTTTTTCAGTGGGGGGGGGGGGGGTGCCGCTAGCGCCACGCTGATCCTAGACAGGTTAAGAAAGAACCAAAGGGATTGACAGATATAGGGGAGGTAATCAGGAAGGTGATGGAGTCCAGGTGAGTCTCATGAAGCGCAGGTGTGCATAACGATGGTGGCAGGTGTGCGTAATAATAAATAAACAGGTGACAACGAGTACCAGAGAGGGGGAGCAGAAAGGACGTGAGTGTACCCAATCCCTGACGCGCAGCTCCAGCCGCAGGATACCGACCAGAGAGATGATGCCGAGGACCAGGAGCGGGCCGGTCGCGTCTGCTGAGGCACGGGAACCTGTAGAGCCAGCTGACGCGTGGGAACCTTTAGAGCCAGCTGAGGCGTGGGACCCAGACGAGCCGGCTGAGACATGGGAGCCTGACGAGAATATGACTTTAAATGGAACCATGAAGAACCCTGTAGGGAACGTTATGCTGAAATTCTGAAATTTCCACAGAAGAATGTTGTTTCTTATCGTTCTCTAAACTATTTGAGAACATCCCCAATGTCAAACCAGTTGCAGAACATTCTTAGAATATTACCAACATGTAAATGAAATGTAATGATGTTTGAATATTTAGGAAATGTTCTGTTTTAGTAGTGAAATATCAAGAAAATAAAGTTTTTTGTCAGCGTTACTTCACCTCAAGAATTGCATTTGGCGAATGGCTCGGCACACGCATACTCAGGCTGTCTGGCTCTCGTTCAGGCAAAAGAGAAATAAGTGCACTCAGGCTATCCGGAAAGCCAAAGTTAGCTACTTTAAGGAGCAGTTGTCTCCCTGTGGGTCTAACCCCAAGAAGTTCTGGAAAATGGTTAAAGACCCAGAGAATAAACCCTCCTCCTCACAGCTGCCCATGTCCCTTAATGTTGATGATGTGGTTACTGACAAGAAGCACATGGCTGAGCTCTTTAATCACCACTTCATTAAGTCAGGATTCCTATTTGACTCAGCCATGCCTCCTTGCCCGTCCAACATTTCATCATCTCCCACCTCTTCTAATGCGACTAGCCCCAATGCTCCTCTCTCTTTTTCCCCTGCCCTGCTACAAAGTTTCTCCCTGCAGGTGGTCACTGAGTCCGAGGTGCTAAAGGAACTCCATGAACTTGACCACAAAAAAACATCTGGGTCAGATGGTTTAGACCCTTTCTTCTTTAAGGTTGCTGCCCATATAATCGCCAAGCCTATCTCTGACATGTTTAACCTGTCTCTCCTCTCTGGGGAGGTTCCCATTGGTTGGAAGGCAGACACGTTTCGTCCTTTATTTAAAGGGGGAGATCAAGCTGATCCAACTGTTATTGGCCTATTTCTATTCTGCCCTGTTTATCAAAAGTGTTGGAAAAACTTGTCAATAATCAACTGACTGTCTTTGTTGATGTCTATAGTATTCTCTCTGGTATGCAATCTGGTTTCCGCTCAGGTTATGGATGTGTCACTGCAGCCTTAAAGGTCCTCAATGATGTCACCATTTCCCTTGATTCTAAGCAATGTTGTGCTGCTATTTTTATTGATTTGGCCAAACATTTTGATACGGTAAACCATTCCGTTCTTGTGGGCCGGTTAAGGAGTATTGGTGTCTCTGAGTCGCCTTTGGCCTGGTTTGCTAACTACCTCTCTCAAAGAGTGCAGTGTAAAAATTCAGAACATCTGCTGTCTCAGCTACTGCCTGTCACCAAGGGTGTACCCCAAGGCTCGATCATAGGCCACACGCTCTTCTCAATTTACATCAACAACATAGCTCAGGCAGTTGAAAGCTCTCTCATCCATTTATATGCAGATTATAGTCTTTTTTGTGTTAAACACTCTACAACAAAGCTTTCTTATTGTCCAACAAACTTTCTCTGCCCTTAACCTTGTTCTGATCACCTCCAAAACAAAGGTCATGTGGTTTGGTAAGAAGAATGCCCCTCTCCCCACAGGTGGGATTACTACCTCTGGTGGTTTAGAGCTTGAGGTAGTCACTTCATACAAGTACTTGGGAGTATGGCGAGATGGTACACTGTCCTTCTCTCAGCACCTATCAAAGCTGCAGGCTAAAGTTAGAACTAGACTTGGTTTCCTCTATCGTAATCGCTCCTCTTTCACCACAGCTGCCAAACTAACCCTGATTCAGATGACCATCCTACCCATGCTAGATTACAGAGACGTAATTCATAGATCGGCGGATAAGGGTACTCTCAAGCTGCTAGATGTTCTTTACCATTCGGCCATCAGATTTGCTACCAATTCTCCTTATAGAACACATCACTTCACTCTATACTCTTCTGTAAACTGGTAATCTCTGTATACCTGTCGCAAGACACACTGGTTGATGCTTAATAATGAAATCCTATTAGGCCTCACTCCCCCCTATCTGAGATATCTACTGCAGCCCTCATCCTCCACATATATCACCCATTCTGTCAGTCACATTCTGTTAAAGGTCCCCAAAGCACACATCCCTGAGTTGCTCGACTTTTCAGTTCGCTGCAGCTAGCGACTGGAACGAGCTGCATCAAACACTTAAACTGGACAGTTTTATCTCAATCTCTTCATTCAAAGACTAAATTGTGGACACGCTTAGTGACAGTTGTGGCTGCTTTGCGTGATGTATTGTTGTCTCTACCTTCTTGCCCTTTGTGCTGTTGTCTGTGCCCAATAATGTTTGTATCCTGTTTTGTGCTGCTACCATGTTGTGCTGCTGCCATGTTGTGTTGCTCTCATGTTGTTGTCATGTTGTGTTGCTACCATGCCGTGTTGTCATATTTTGCTGCCATGCTATGTTGTTGCCTCTTTATGTAGTGTTGTGCTGTCTCTCTTGTTGTGATGTGTGTTTTGTCATATATTTTTATTTAATTTATTTTTGACTTCTGGTAGGCCGTCATTGTAAATAAGAATTTGTTCTTAACTTCTTATGGCTAGTAGCTTGGATGAAAGGTGCCCAGAGGTGCCCAGAGTAAACGGCCTGCTCCTGAGTCCCAGTTGCTAATATATGCATATTATTATTAGTATTGGATAGAAAACACTCTGACGTTTCTCAAACTGTTTGAATGATGTCTGTGAGTATAACAGAACTCATATGGCAGGCAAAAACCTGAGAAGAAATAAAAACAGGAAATGGGAAATCTGAGGTTGCTCGTGGAACTGGGATTCCTGGGAGTGCATTCTGATGAAGATCATCAAAGGTAAGTGAATATTTATAATGCTATTTCTGACTTCTGTTGACTACCCAATATGGCGGATATCTTTTTGGCTGCTTTGTTGTCTGAGCGCCGTACTCAGGTTATTGCATGGTTTGCTTTTTCCGTAAAGTTGTTTTAAAATCTGACACAGCGGTTGCATTAAGGAGATGTGTATCTATATTTCCATGTCTAACAATTGTATTTTCATCGACATATATAATGAGTATTTCTGTAAAATGATGTGGCTCTCTGCAATATCACCGGATGTTTTAGGAACTAGTGAACATAACGCGCCAATTTATACTGAGATTTTTTTTATATAAATAGGCACTTTATCGAACAAAACATATATGTATTGTGTAACATGAAGTCCTATGAGTGTCATCTGATGAAGATCATCAAAGGTTAGCGATTCGTTTTATCTCTATTTGTGCTTTTTGTGACTCCTCTCTTTAGCCCGAAAAAATGGCTGAATTTTTGTGACTTGGCGGTGACCAAAACCTAATCGTCTGCGGTGCTATCGCTGTAAAGCCTATTTGAAATCAGACACTTTGGTGGGATTAACAACAAGATTACCTTTAAAATGGTATAAGATACATGTATCTTTGAGGAATTTTAATTATGAGATTTCTGTTGTTTGAATTTGGCGCCCTGCACTTTCACTGGCTGTTGCCATATCGATCGTTAACGGGATTGCAGCCATAAGAAGTTTTAACTGACTTGCCTAGTTAAATAAAAATAAAAAATATATAAAAAATATCCTGCACCCTTACCAGGAAGTTGTGGGAAGGTTGTACGCAAAATAACCATAGGACAACCACGTTCTCACCAAGCTCTAAGAAACATATGGTTCTCAGAACGTTATGTGCTAGCTGGGTTGTAAGCATTTGTATCTGCTATGTTTGAATGTTGCTGTATAAAAGTTTATTACATACCTTTATCTGTATGTTTTCCCGCCACAAAAGTAAGTAATTATTTATATTCTATTCTATTAAACAGCTTTTCATTTCAACCAAATTGAAGGTTGTTCCTAAGATTTTCAATGTATATTTGCATCTGCGTTTGAATTATTAATGCACTATGGTTAAATTCTGGTTTGGTATGTATGACAAGGACATACTGTAACCTTCAGCGTCATGGACAATGCACAGTCCAGGGTGTGGTGTGAGATGGGGTAGGGTGAGTTGTCACTAAACACAGGATGTTATTCACTCAATCACTCACTCTCTAATACTTCCATAGGCCAACTTTAGAGGTATCGTCTCACATGAGTAGCACTGCATCACGTTGTTATTCAACAGTAAAGCTGTAAAATGTTCCTCTCCACTCCATTGTGTTGGAGATCTGCAGGGCCTGGGCTGGCCAGAATCACTGAATGGGGAGAACACAGCGTAACGCCATGCTTTCTGCACCACCGTCTCCCTGACAGCCAAGCACTGCATTCTGGATCCTCCACTCAACATCTCCCCTCTACCTCCACACCACCCCCTACATTCATATCCAGAGCCTCCACTGGTCCCTGTCATTCTTGCCCTAATGAGCCGAGTCCAAGCCCAGGCACGGTGGCAGTGGGCTGGGCCGTGAAAGCAGGCGAACAGGGGGAGGCCAGGTGGAGGGTTTACAGACACTCGCTTTGCGAATGAGGAGAGAACATGAGGAGAGAGATAAGCCCAGGAGACACACACAAATCATAAGTGTGTGAATGAAAAGAGCAAAAAACAGACAGAACTGACAATGAGAACACAAGAAAATCTGTTTTCTTCTACATGCATTCACAGTCAATCTCCACTGTTGTTACAATTGATGGCCCTAAACACATCACATGATTACAGTTTTTCTCATCGCTAACAAAACAACTCTGTCCTTCAATCTTATCTTGGAAATAACCATCTGAAAATATCACTGCTATAAGTACTGACAATGCTGACAAGCCCTTGAAATCAAATATAAAAACAGTGTGTGTTTTTCCATCACCAGCGTCATTTCAGAGGTCTGATGTTGGGAACAGCAGTACATACCCTCCCTGCATCCTCCCTACCTCCCATGCCCGGGCTAGACAGCCCTCTATTTGCGACACCACGCCGGCCTGAGCACATCACTGGCCTGCCTCCAGCTGAAAGCCATTTGACAGCATCTGATCAATCATGCCATCTCATTACCCACAACTCCCTGCTCTGTCATAGCAGGGCTGGAGCAGAGCGGACAGGACAGGCTGCGGGGAACAGGTAACCGCCGCCCAGTCACCTTGAGCAGAAATATGACAAAAAAGAGGAAGAAATAAAGCTAGACTTATCCTAATTGTGGTGGAGCCTGCTGCTTGAGATGCAAACTTGGTTGGTGGGCCGTCATTGGATATGTCTGTGTCTAGGTTCTATGGGAAGTTAATTATTATGCCAGCATCACTTCACAGGTGGAGGTCTGCTTCTGGATTGACTCAGAGCTGACCTATGGAGTAATGGTCCTGGCTGGTGGAGTAGAGTGGCGTGTAGAAGAGAATGGCTGGCAGAGCCCTACCTCCTAATCCAGACCTGTCCCTAGGCCAGGCAGCTATCAGAGTTACCCTGCCTTTGCCTGGCATAGACCTGCACAGTGGCAGAGGGTTGCAGAGGGCGCCAGTCTGCTTCACCTGACCACCACGACTCACAGTCATCCTTCTTAGCTCTAAACTCACGTTTGACACAGAGCCTGTCATGTCTTTAGGGGAGGGGGTGTTGATGAAGAATGGCCTGCAGCAGATCACATAGAGCTACTAGAGAAGTCACGTCACTGGGAGAAGTGGTAGGGACATGCCTGTGCAGTGCTCCTCTCTCTGGTTGAGATACAAGCCTGTTATCTACATTTCACATTCCTGGAATAAAGCTTGGTTGTCATAGATTACAAGATTACAATGCCATTTGAAAAGCAAAGGGCTAAATCGTTCTGAAAACCACAGAAATGCATTAGAAGCAGCTGTTCGCTTTCAGTTAGATTTTTTGCGAGACCGCCTGACACCTGTAAATGTGTAATGAGTGAGTGTGTCCTGGTGTGATTGTGAGGTGTGGGTGTGATATATGTGGGTGTATTAAGTGGCCAATGCAGGGTGATTGAGTGTGTTTGCAGGTTAGGGGATGGTGTTATGTTTCACAAGGCCCTGTGTCTGAATGCTTCCCTGACTGCTCGGTCCATTACTAGCATGGCTATTATTGTACTGCAGCTAAGAGGAGGTGGAGATGGATCCCAGAGAGTACGGAGAGAGAGAGAGAGAGTAGAGCAGACCAGCATAGAGAAGTAGAGGGTGCCGGCCGGCACTCCCCTGGCCTCCCTTGACACCCTGAGATCCTGTGAATGTGGATAGCCTAGTTATTAATAAAGGCACTATGAGTGAATCGTTGTGTGGTCTTTCACCCCCTGTCATCTCCTCTCCCATTCATTCTCTCTTACCACACACAAAGAACACAGAGAGCTCAATATACTGCCGGTCAAATGTAGCTTAACTTGCTCAATCTACTAGCACACACACACACCCACATATACAAACACACATGCACACACATACTGTACACGCGCACGCACACATGCAAACAAGTATGCGCGCATAATTTGACAACTGCCTTAAGTCCCTTTGATAATGAGGCCACAGAATTTTGAAGGATCTATTTATGTTGTGTTTATTGAGGCCACATCATTTTGAAAGATCTATTTATGTTCTGTTTATTGAGGCCACATCATCTTGAAAGATCTATTTACACTGAGTATACAAAACATTACATGTGCTCTTTCCATGACATAGACTGACAAGGTGAATCCAGGTGAAAGCTATGATCCCTTATTGATGTCAACGCTGCTGGGTTTTTTCACGCTCAAAAGTTTCCTGTGTGTATCAAGAATGGTCCACCACCCAAAGGACATCCAGCCAACTTGACACAACTGTGAGAAGCATTGGAGTCAACATGGGCCAGCATCCCTGTGGAAAGCTGGATGGAGGGGATGGTATGGATGCTATGTGTGTAGGTTGTGAGAGGTTAAACCCATGGACTGAAGGGCATCTGTAGGGAGCTGTGGTCTGCTGTTTTCCATCTTTTTTTCTTTTTTCTTTATCTACATATCTATCCACAAGGGTACAGAGATGGTTATGCTGCTTTACTGTGTACAGTATGTACTCACTCCCCCAAATCTCCTCAGACTTCACTGGATGACTGCCATAACCTCACAAGAAAAATGAAAAATGTCACATACATTTTAGCCACTCAGACATTCTGTCATGAATTCTTCTGCATCTGGTGTTTTGTTGTTATAAGTCTGTCCAGTATGTTCATAATGTTCATAGTATGTTCATACAAAGTGGGCAAATTAACAGACCAAATGGAATGAAAGAGATATGGAACAAAGTGCCAATTCTATTCTGTCTATACTTTACATTCTTCTCCAGACATTTAGCAGAGAACAATTAGAAAGTGCCATTAATTGCAGTATATGCCATTGAAACACACAGGCTGGCTGTAAAAATAGAACTGAGTTTACACACTCTAGTCCCAATTCACTGAGAAGGATGTCTGAAGTCCAGTCGAGTAAATCAAACCAGCAAAGTCCAGTAAATCAAACACACTACATTAGAGAAATACACTTGGACAGCTGCACTGTTGTTCTATGGCTGAACCAAACGCTCAGATAATTTACAAATGAGCAGGTTGGGTTTCTGTCTGTATGGTGAGACGTGCCTAAGCCACCACAGCGTACAGTAATATTCTCTCTCTGTCTCTGCTCGAGCTGGAACTCTGCATGAGTCGGATGTTATTCCGCAAGAAGAGATATTTTGTGATTTTGTAGAATTCCACAACCACTGATGTATATTTCCTCCCAAGTAGCCCCGTTCTAATTCTCTGTGCAAGATAAAATGTCAGCAGCACAAAAGGAGCCTGATATACACACTCCTTACGCACACTCTGCTCCTCCAGCTGAGAGGTAAACACATTTTAGTAATCCTGACAGCAGCTGGAGAAAAAGAGGAAGTCAAAAACATGACTCAGTGGCTCAGTGGAGTCTGGGATTAAGGCAGTGTCAGATCAGACCGACTGGTCTGTAGGATGTATATACAGTATGTAAGGGGGTAAGAGTGTGTGTGTGTGTGTGTGTGTGTGTGTGTGTGTGTGTGTGTGTGTGTGTGTGTGTGTGTGTGTGTGTGTGTGTGTGTGTGTGTGTGTGTGTGTGTGTGTGTGTGTGTGTGTGTGTGAAGCGGGGGGGGGGGGGGGGGGGGGGTTGGGGGGCTAGGTGTACAGATGTAGGATCTTAATTTGAGCCAATTTTCTACAATCCTGCAACAACAGGAAATGTGAATTGTTATGTGGATTACAATTAATAGACATTTTTTGTATGGGTTGACACATTTCTTTGTTAGGGCAAATCAAGTCTCACATTTTAAAGTGGACATTAGAATTTTCCATTAAGAAAAATGTGTGGGACTTGCTTTATTAAATAGCCATCACTAGCTGGCTACCACCCAGTTACTCAACCTTGAACATTAGAGGCTGCTGCCCTATATACAGTACATAGACATGGAATCACTGATCACTTTAATAATGGAACATTAGTCACTTTAATAATGTTTAAATACTGCTTTTCACATGCATAAACTGTTTTCTATTCTCCTGTATTTTAGTCAATGCCACTCAGACATTGCTCATCCTAATATTTATATATTTCTTAACTCCATTATTTTACTTTAGATTTGTGTGTATTGTTGTGAATATTAAATATTACTGCACTGTTGGAGATAGGAACACAAGCAGTTTGCTACACCCGCAATAACATCTGCTAAATATATGTATGTGACAAACACAATTTGATTAGATTTGATTTGGACTTGGGACTTAACCATTTATTTAACCGTTTCCAACCAGGACAATGGGAATAGAGACTAAACAAGATATACACAAACAACCGTTTTACTTTATAACTATCAGCTAGCTATATGTGAATTGTAATATTGTAGCTAACCAGATGGTTTAACAGGTAGAAATGACCTAAAATTAATATTATGCAAGATAGATGTAAATTCTTTGTGGGGTAGCTAGCTAATCATTATTTGTGGCTATCTCGCTAGCTAACAGTAGTAGCTAGCCATTTAACTCTATTGACATATTATGGGCTTGCAATCTAAAGTACGTAGGCAGGTAAACATGCAAAAATTAACACAGCATGTATTTATTAACGTAACAAGATAAAATATTGTACACGCAAGATATGAGATGTGAACAAGCAACATTTAAATCTTCATCATACTTCTCATTCTTCTTCTTCTGCAATCTACTCCTCTTACACCGTTTAAGCTAGAAATGCCAATCAAACTTTAAAACGTGCAGACTGGTCTGGAATAGTGTATTTGCATACAACTATTAAATATTATTTATACTTTGTAAACTATGCATTTTTGAGTCTTTCTTTTTCTCCCCATCTTCATTCACTTTGTGGCTTTTTTCAACATTCTTTAGCTCCCCATTGTGACATTATCACTTCCAATTTGTATTCACTGTAAATGCAACAATGCAACTTTTGACCCAAACCAGCTACTTTGCCAACTTTGCCAAACACTTACACAAAAAGGTTGAGGGTTTGACATCTTCCTCTACTTCTCTCCTATTCAAATCTGAAATAATAACAAGCCACTAACTAAGCCACTAACATTTTTCGACAGAAACACGATTTATCATAATAAATTGTTCCTACTTTGAGCTGTTCTTCCATCAGAATCTTGGGCAAAGCATCCTTTCTTGGGTCTAATCGTCTTTTGGTGGAAAGCTGTCCTCTTGCCATGTGGAAATGCCAACTGCGTTCGGCATGAATTGGAAGCGTGCCCAGAGATTCACAGTGTCTCAGAAATAAATGTCCCAAAATCGCACTAAACGGATATAAATTGCTATAAAACGCTTTAAATTAACTACCTTATGATGTTTTTAACTCCTATAACGAGTAGAAACATGACCGGAGAAATATTACTCCCTACACTAATGCTTGGAACAAGTGCGGGTCGGTGGCTACCGCGCGCATGACGCACCAAGAAAAGAGTTCCTGCCTACAGGGTTTTTGCATTTATAGTGCCTGTGACTGCGCAATCGACACCATTCAAATCGTCATCACGTAAAGGCATCCAGGGGAAGACGTAAGCAGTGTCCGTATACTCATAGGAATAACAGTGGCCTTAAAACTGACTCCAGAACAGGGGCCAAAATTTCTGAAATCTGACTCCATGTCAGGGAAATTGCTGTAGAATGAGTTCTGTTCCACTTAGAGACAAAATTTCAACGCCTATAGAAACTATAGACTGTTTTCTATCCAATAATAATAATAATATGCATATTGGAAGATCAAGAATTTTGTAGGAAGCCGTTTCAAAAATTACACGATTTCCATAAATAGTGACAACAGCACCCCCTAGCCTCAACAGGTTAACTTCTTCAGGCTGCAAGGTGAATATTGAAAAAACTGGAAAATATGCGCACATTTTCAAACGGCCTCTTAAGAAATTTTTGATGTTCCAATATGCATATATTTACTATTATTGGATAGAAAACAGTCTATAGTTTCTAAAAACGTTTGAATTATTTCTCTAAGTTGAACAGAACTATTTTTACAGCCCATTTCCTATCCAGAATTGAGATTTCCAAAATGCTATGTCTCTCTTTAAGACCTTGTCTATATAAGGTCATGTCACTTAGGACCGTAGAAACACGTCACACGCCTTCATCTGGGTGTAATGCGGAAGTGAGAGAAGAAAGGAGTCGAATATCTCTTTCAGGGGCTGAACACCACAACTTCTTGTGAGACCTACGCAGTTTAATTTTTTTTCCGGGCGCGAGTCAGAACCTGGACTCGGCTCCTGGAATACGCTCGTTAAAGGTGAATATGACCTCTGCCTACGATATTATTTGATACATGTCACAAAATCATCCTAAAGTATGTTTTTTCAATATACTTTAATTATATTATTGCAATTTATTCTGGACTTCAGATGTGATGCGACGGAAGAATTTTTTGAAGAAAGACAGATTAGCGCCGCACGGCCATTGTGCTTGCTAACCAAAGAGGGAAATATTTCGTTCTGGAACCCAACTAAAGACTGTACTGGACAATGGACCCCGTTACAACATTCTGATGGAATATCAACAAAGATAAGGACCCAATTTGGGATGCTTTTTCATATATCTGTCGAACTGTGCTATGCTAGCGCTTGACTAGAATCAATGCTGCCGTATGCTAGCTAATGTTGTAAGCTAATATAACGATATATTGTGTTTTCGCTGTAAAACACTTCAAAAATCGGAAATATTGGCTCTATTCACACGATATTTGTCTTTCATTAGCTATCCACCATATGTTTTTCTGAAATGTTTTATGAGGTGTAATTAGTAGTTGACGTTGGTGTCTGTATTTTCTCTGGCTACTCCCGGTCGATTTCAGACTGTAGCTAGGATGTAGCTATGATGGGAGCAGTAATGTAAAACTGATTTATAGCTAAAATATGCACATTTTTTGAACAAAACATAGATTTATTGTGTAACATGTTATAGGACTGTCATCTGAGGTAGTTTTTTCTAGGTTCTTTAGGTTGGTTCTAGGTTATTTCGGTTGGCTTGTGCATGCTACTTGAATCATAATTCATACATCATAATCATAATCATACGTGTCTGTCCACTTTTTTATTTGGTGGTGAGCTAACATAAATATATGTGGTGTTTTCTCTGTAAAACATTTAAAAAATCGGACATGTTGGCTGGATTGACAAGATGTTTATCTTTCAAATGTTGTATTGGACTTGTTAATGTGTGAAAGTTAAATATTTTTAAAAAATAGATTTTGAATTTCGCGCCCTGCAGCTGTTGTCATATTTGTTCCGACGTCGGGCTTGCAGCCCAAACAGGTAGGACTTTTGTTTTGCAAATCCCACCTAAAAACAAACTTTACAAGCCTTTTTAAACCTCAAATACACTACAAGTTTGCAGTTCCTGCCGTGCAGGAAAAATTCTCACCAAAAAAACGGATCAAATTAAGATCCTATGTCTGTATGGATTATCTGTGGAAATTACATACAGTATGGATGATATGTGTGTAGGTGGTGAGAAGTCAAACCCATGGACTGAAGGGCATCTGTAGGGAGCTGTGGTCTGCTGTTTTCCATGCTGCGTCCTCTAGGGCTCTCTCTACCCAATGTAATGGAATCTGCTCTGCCCGAACCCACACAAGGTCAGTCCTGCTGCAGGAGGAAAGGCTCAGAAGATCCCCCAAGTCTCTGAGAACCACAGGACATCTGCAAAGGCTGTTAGACAGGTCAAGGCCACGGATTACTACTAGAGGGCACCAAGGACCTACATCTGCACATAGGTCACAAACACTGTCACAAACATTCTACTGTAGGACGATTCCACGGCAGTAAGGCCAGGAAATATTTTGGGTATCTCAGATTGTTCTGGCAATTATCACAAAGAAACTTCATTTGAGAGAAGGATGTTTGATATGTTTTTGACATTTGTGTCACAAAACATTTTTGAGAAAATCATGATGAAAGTGGCCATTTTGGGGCCCTATTAGACCTACTGTATACATGTGTCCTGTGAGACCCTATGATCCATGACCTGTACATGTTACAGACAGCTAACGTTACGTGTATCATCTGTGTAGTAATATTATTCGTATCTCAGAGCCATTTGCTAGTTGGTGGTTAGATTTAGCTACCTGTAGATGTATTTATTTTATTTTTAGTTAGCCTTTATTTAACTAGGCAAGTCAGTTAAGAACAAATTCTTATTTACAATGAAGGCCTACCAGCAGGTAAAAGGTCAGGTAAAAGGTCTCATGTGGGGACGGGGGCTGGGATTAAAAATAAAAAATAAAATATATATATAGGACAAAACACACATCACGACAAGAAAGACACTACAACACTACATAAAGAGAGACCTAAGACAACAACATAGCATGGCCGCAACACATGCGGGTGTTGAATGTGGAGGATGAGGGCTGTAGTAGATATCTCAGATAGGGGGGAGTGAGGCCTAAGAGGGTTTTATAAATAAGCATCTTGCGACGGGTATACAGAGATGACCAGTTTACAGAGGAGTATAGAGTGCAGTGATGTGTCATATAAGGAGCATTGGTGACAAATCTGATGGTTGAATGGTAAAGAACATCTAGCAGCTCGAGAGCACCCTTACCTGCCGATCGATAAATTATGTCTCCGTAATCTAGCATGGGTAGGATGGTCATCTGAATCAGGGTTAGTTTGGCAGCTGTGGTGAAAGAGGTGCGATTTAACCTTAGCCTGCAGCTTTGATATGTGCTGAGTGAAGGACAGTGTACCATCTAGCCACACTCCCAAGTACTTGTATGAGGTGACTAACTCAAGCTCTAAACCCTGATGGGTTCATTGGTGTTTAAATACACCAGTTATGCTATTTTCATAACGACAACAACAAGTTTGATGTTGAACGACAATAGAATGTTCATGATGTCACTGCGACAACTGTCTACAGACATGTTGATAGACGTGGCATAAACTAGCCTTTAGTCTTGAAATCTTTGGTTGTTTAGTACACTAACATACTCACTTTGTTTAGCACATGGATTCACATGTGAATTCTTAAAGAGATGGGTGGGACTAAGTGTTAAGAGGGTGTGAACGGTGCTGAATGGGTGTAGACAAAGAGGAGCTCTCCAGTAGGTGTACCAAATGATACAATGGCCATTTTCTCAAAAGTGGCATTAGAAGTTTATCAATGTACAAAGCAGATTTATTTTCACATTGTTTTTCAACAGCAGTGTATGATATACCATTTTCTACCTCTGAGTCTCTACTTTTATCCAATTTAAAAAACACAATTTCAAATGCTGCTACAAAAGTCAGATTCTGTCACAATTGAAATTGCATGCAACATCCAATCCTGTCATGCATCACATCCTGGTTTCATAAATGATTTGTTTTTCCAAACATTTGGTAATTGTAATGAATTATACCGCAACACTCGGGGGGCCTCGTGCATGCACACATTTTTTGTGAGCCTAATAGTAAAGACATGCAATATAACGGTAAAAATGTAGGCTACCTGCAGCTCTGCACATTCATCAACTCCAAAATAATTCCAGCATCCAAACTGTTACAAACACCACAATGACATTCCGCCAATGTCAATAGGCCTACTACAGTGGAGTGTCATCATGGATGCCAAGGGAAGCCATGCTTCCCCAAAAATGTGAACAATAAAAAAGAAAGTAAATTCACAAGTGGCTGAATCTATCTCACCGGGGAAAGTGTCAGAGCGTGCGAAACAGCACCCCACCGTCTCAGTATGTGCAGCCCATGTTTCTGATGCTGTTTGGCAAAAAAGAGTATGACATGTTTGGCCAAAAAGAGTATGACTGGTGCTGTTTCACTCGCTCAAGACACTTTCTCCGAAGACATTGATGCGTCTTGCTGTCGGAGTGGGTCTCGGTCAAATTATACATATTTTTGTTGCAAGCAACATATATTGCGTCCAGATTGTTTCGTATGACATCGGCTAAATGCCTTCAAGAACATTCTTCCAATAATAGACCTGGAGACTTTCTTTCAACATCCAGACAGCCTTCCAAGGACGTTTGTCTACAGTCTGCATGAAAATAGTTTATGGTGCATCCAATCATTTCATAGAACACTTACAGATTGCCACAGTACTTGCTTTCCCCCCCACTGGTTTAAAAGGCCCAGAAAGCCCTTCAGACCCATTATAAAACCATACTTTTGAGAGTGTTTTGTAACACCTGATTGGACCTTCATTATAACCAAGACACCTCCCTGCATTAGTAATGAGCTACCTGCAGGCCTGGCGGTAGAGCTGAGCGGTTCTATGAGGGCCTTGGGCCTCTGGTCTTCTCAGTCTGACACGGCCTGCAGGCTGCTCAGGGCCACTGTACATAATCCACCACCACCAGCCAACCTACTCCTCATCTCCATTAGTTATTTACTTAGATTAGGCATAGGCATGTCTCTCTAGGGCAGCTGACATCTCAGAGAAATCTACAGAGACAGGATCAGCTATTTACACAAGCATCTCGAGTTAAGCACTGCCCCACAGGGATACTGCTACTTAACTGTTGGAACGATGGCACTCCATCTTCAGGTTTTTGACATCAGAAAAAGGTAAATAATATGTTGCTAATAAGTTGTATAGCTTAATGGTAATATCTACATACAGTACATTCGGTAAATATTCAGACCCCTTGACTTATTTTGTTACGTTACAGCCTTATTCTAAAATGGAAGAAATAAATGATTTTCCTCACACAATACTCCACAATGACAAAGTGAAATAGGTTTTTAAACATTTTTGCAAATGTACTTTAAAAAAATACAGAAATCTTACATTTACATAAGTACTCAGACCTTTTTACTCAGTACTTTGTTGAAGCACCTTTGGCAACGATTGGAACTTGAGTCTTCTTGGGTATGATGCTACAAGCTTGGAACACCTGTATTTGGGGAGTTTCTCCTATTCTTCTTTGCAAATCCTCTCAAGGTCTATCAGGTTGGATGGAATAGTATCGCTGCACAGCTATTTTCAGGTCTTTTAGAGATGTTCAATCAGGTTCACGCTCTGGCTGGGCCACTCAAGGACATTCAGAGACTTTTTCCGAAGCCAATCCAGCGTTGTCTTGGCTGTATGCTTAGGATTGCTAGTCTCCCAGTCCCTGCTGCTGAAAAAAATCCCCATAGCATGATGCTGCCACCACCATGCTTCACCGTAGGGATGGTGCCAGGTTTCCTCCAGACGTGACGCTTGGCATTCAGGCCAAAGAGTTCAATCTTGGTTTCATCAGACCAGAGAAAATTGTTTCTCATCGTCTGAGAGTCCTTAGGTGCCTTTTGGCAAACTCCAAGCGGGCTGTCATGTGCCTTTTACTGAGGAGTGGCTTCCGTCTGGCCACTCTACCATAAATGCCTGATTGGTGGAGTGCTGCAGAGATGGTTGTCCTTCTGGAAGGTTCTTCCATCTGCACATAGGAACTCTGGAGCTCTCTCAGAGTGACCATAGGGTTCTTGGTCACCTCCCTGACCAAGGCCCTTCTCCCCAGATTGCTCAGTTTGGCCAGGCGGCCAGCTTTAGGAAAAGTCTTGGTGGTTCCAAACTTCTTCTATTTAAGAATGATGGAGGCCACTGTGTTCTTGGGAAGCTTCAATGCTGCAGAAATGTTTTGGAACCCTTCCCCAGACCTGTGCCTCAACACAATACTGTCTCTGATCTCTCAGGACAACTACTTGGACATCATGGCCTGGTTTTTGCTCTGACATGCACTGTCAACTTTGGGATTTTATATAGACAGGTGTGTGCCTCTCCAAATCATGTCCAATCATTTGAATGCTCCACAGGTGGACTCCAATCAAGTTTTAGAAACATGTCAAGGATGATCAATGGAAACAGGATACACCTGAGCTCAAATTCGAGTCTCATAGCAAACAGTCTCAAAACTTATGTACATAAGGTATATATTTAGCACATTTGCAAATATTTCTAAAAACGTGTTTTTGCTTTGTCATTATGCTGTATTGTGTGTAGATTGATGAGAAAAAAAATATTGAATCAATTTTAGAATAAGGCTGTAACATAACAAAATGTGGAAAAGGTCAAAGTGTATTAATACTTTCCGATTGCAGTGTACAGTAGGTATTACGTGGTAGGCTATATTTAATATGTAAGGATTTCATACTAGCTAATGTTCCTCAGCCCATCCATCTCATCTAGTATAGATACAGTGCCTTCAGAAAGTATTCACACTCCTTGACTTTTCTACATTTTGTGGTGTTACAGCCTGAATTTAAAAGGGTTAAATTGAGATTTTGTGTCAATGGCCTACACACAATACCCCATAATGTCAAAGTGGCATTATGTTTTTAGAAATTTGTACAAATTAATACAAAATGGAAAGTTGAAAGTATTCAACCCCTTTGTTATGACAAGCCTAAATAAGTTCAGGAATAAACATTTGCTTAACAAGTCACATAAGTTGCATGGACTCACTCTGTGTGCAATAATAGTGTTTAACATAATTTTTTTATTACTACCTCATCTCTGTACCCCACACATACAGTTAGTTATCTGTAAGGTCCCTCAGTTGAGCAGTGCATTTCAAACACAGATTCAACCACAAAGTCCAGGGAGGTTCCAATCTTGGCAAAAAAGGGCACCTATTGAGCGGCTAGATATTCTTTACCATTCAGCCATCAGATTTGCCTCCAATGCTCCTTATAGGACACATCACTGCACTCTATACTCCTCCGTAAACTGGTCATCTCTGTATACCAGACGCAAGACCCACTGGTTGATGCTTATTTATAAAACCCTCTACGTTCTTGCCCTTTGTTCTCTCTACGTTCTTGCCCTTTGTGCTGTTGTTTGTGCCCAATAATGTTTGTAACATGTTTTGTGCTGCTACCATGTTGTGTTGCTATCATGCAGTGTTGCCATGTGTTGCTGCCATGCTGT
Source organism: Salvelinus fontinalis (assembly GCF_029448725.1). Lineage (NCBI taxonomy): Eukaryota > Metazoa > Chordata > Actinopteri > Salmoniformes > Salmonidae > Salvelinus > Salvelinus fontinalis. The sequence continues at coordinate 49,519,362 of NC_074667.1, read as the reverse complement.
GTTGTTGTCTTAGGTCTGTCTTTATGTAGTGTAGTGGTGTTTCTCTTGACGTGATGTGTGTTTTGTCACACTTAAAAAAAAAATCCCAGCCCCTGTCCCCACAGGAGGCCTTTTGCCTTTTGGTAGGCCGTCATTGTAAATAACAATTTGTTCTTACTTAACTGACTTGCCTAGTTAGATGGGTAAAAAAGCAGACATTGAATGACTTTAAAACAGTTACAGAGTTTAATGGCTGTGATAGGAGCAAACTGAGGATGGATCAACAACATTGTACTCCACAATACTAACCTAATTGACATAGTGAAAAGAAGGAAGCCTGTACAAAATACAATTATTCTAAAACATGAATCCTGTTTGCAACAAGGCAATAAAGTAATACTGCAAAAAATGTGGCAATGCAATTAACTTTTTGTCCTGAATACAAAGTGTTATGTTTGGGGCAAATACATTACAACACATTACTGAGTTACATTCTCCATATTTTCAAGCATAGTGTTGGCTACATCATGTTATGGGTATGCTTGTAATTGTTAAGGACTGGGGAGTTTTTCAGGATAAAAAAATAACGGAAAGGAGCTAAGAACAGGCAACATCCTAGAGGAAAACCTGGTTCAGCCTGCTTTCCATGAGACACAGCAGGACAATAACCTATAACACAAGGCCAAAACTAAACTAGAGTTGCTTACCAAGAAGACAGTGAATGTCCTGAGTGCCCAAGTTACAGTTCTGACTTAAATCTACTTGAAAAGCTATGGCAAGACCTGAAAATGGTTGTCTAGCAATGATCAACAACCAATTTGACAGAGCTTGAAGAATTTTGAAAATAATAATGGCAAATGTTGCACAATCTAGGTGTGGAAAGCTCTTAGAGACTTACCCAGAAAGACGCACAGCTGTAATCAAGGTGCTTCTACAAAGTATTGACTCAGGGGTATGAATACTTATGTAAATTAGATATTTCTGTATTTTATTTTCAATACATAAAAAATATATATACATATGTTTTCACTTTGTGAAAAATCTATTTAATAAATGTTTATTTCAGGCTGTAACACAGCCACATGTGGAATAAGTCAAGAAGTATGAATACTTTCACCCATTCAGTGTGCTGTACTTTAAGCATGTCATGGGAGTTAGAACATTTAGTTAATGGTTGTGTTTTCCAAGATGTGTGCAAGTGAATTCACATGCAAAGGAATTATAAATGATGGCTGACTCCAGACAGGGTGGAAAATTAAGTTTTGACTCAGACAAGGTCAGGGACTCTTTTTGTCTCTCTGCAAATGTATAGAAACCCATTTTGAAATGTCTGCTCGTGAAATGAATAGGGAATAGTCAATTTCTTCAGTTAGCATGTAATGAAAGGATGTCTGGGTGCTGCACACGGTCAGCCAGTATAATATAAAACTCTAGAAGAACGCAGAACTCTGTTCCATGGTGCATCTGATTTCACTTCACCCCCGCCCACTCCTCCCGTGGAGAGGAGAGATGAAGAGCCTTGCAGCAAAACTGATGAGCGCCAAGTCATCAAACGTACTTATCAAGGCCACAACTTCAACAGCTATGTGATTCTGCTATCTCAACCACTGTCAACCTCTCCTATTATCTCCACACACTGCTTCTGTATTCCAGCATTCCAGTCAGTCACCATGCACAGTATCGGCAGTCATTCCTTTCAGATTGGGTTCAGTCGTTCAGGGGCTCCTGCAAGAATCAAGGCTTGACAAATGGTAAAGGGAGGAAGAGAAGAGAGATTGGAAATATAGCCAGGGGCGATGTGGCACCTGTTACAAAAGAGAGGCTGCATGTGTTTGTGGAGAGAGTGGACAAGGGCTGTAAAACATTGATTGCCCAGAGAGGAGGGCCGGCTGGATCAGAGGAAGACCAGGGTGTTATTGAGATGAGGGGAAACTGTACACTCTTGGAAAAAATCATTACAAAATAGTTATTTGGCTGTCCCCATAGGAGAACCCTTTTTGGTTCCAGGTAGAAACCTTTTTGGTTCCCTCTGTAGAAAGGGTTCTACATGGAACCAAAAGTGTATATTCAAAGGGTTCTACTATGGGGACAGCCGAAGAACCCTTTAAGGTTCTAGATAACACATTTCTAAGAGTGTATGAAGCAGCTCTGGAGAGAGAGCTGGTCTGTGAGATGTGAGAGAGTTTGGAATTAATTGGATGGATCGAGAAGTGAGGTAGAGGAGCAGAGAGGTAGAGTGATAGAGAGATTCTAGACTGAACAGAAATAGGAACACAACATGAAACAATTTAAAATACTTTACTGGGTTAATGTTCATGTAAGGAAATAAGGACATTTTAATAAATGTCCCTAATCTATAGATTTCACATTACTTGGAAAACAGATATGCATCTGTTGGTCACAGATACCTTAATACTAGAAAAAAAGGAATGGGCGTGGATCAGAAAACCAGTCAGTATCTGGTGTGACCACCATTTGCCACATGCGGCGAAACAGATCTCATTCACATAGAGGTGATCAGGCTGTTGATTGTGGCCTGTGGAATGTTGTCCCACTCTCCTTGAATGGCTGTGTGAAGTTGCTGGATAAGGGGGGGAACTGGAACATGCTGTTGTACACGTCAATCCAGAGCATCCCTAACATGCTCAATGGGTGACATGTCTGGCACATTTTCAGCTTCCAGGAATTGCGTACAGATCCTTGCGACATGGAGCCATTCATTATCATGCTGAAACATGAGGTGATAGCGGCAGATGAATGGCACGACAATGGGCCTCAGGATCGTCACGGTATCTCTGTGCATTCAAATTGCCATCATTGAAATGCAATTGTGTTCGTTGTCTGTAGCTTATGCCTGCACATACCATAACCCCACCACCAACATGGGGCACTCTGTACACAACGTTGACATCAGCAAACTGCTCACCCACATGATACCATACACGCTGTCTGCCATCTGCCCACTACAGTTGAAACCTGTATTCATCCATGAAGAGCACACTTCTCCATTGAAGGTGAGCAAATGTCCACTGAAGTCGGTTCCTTGAGATGGTTCCTAACAATTTTGCAGAAATGATTTGATTGTGCAAACCCACAGCTTCAACAGCTGTCCAGGTGGCTGGCCTCAGAAGATCCCGCAGGTGAAGAAGCCGGATGTGGAGGTCCTGGGCTTGCGTGGTTACACATTACATGTCTTTGAGGCTAGTTAGACGTAATGCCAAATTCTCTAAAATGACTTTGGAGGTGACATATGGTAGAGAAATTAACATTAAATTATCTGGCAACAGTTCTGGTGGACATTCCTGCAGTCAGCATGCCAATTGTATGCTCCCTAAAACCTTGAGCCATCTATGGCATTGTGTTGTATGACAACTGCACATTTTAGAGTGGCCTTTTATTATCCCCAGCACAAGGTGCACCTGTATAATGATCATGTTGTTTAATCAGCTTCTTGATATTCAACACCTGTCAGGTGGATGGATTATCTTGTCAAAAATTAAAAATGTTTTTTGTGCATATGGAACATTTCAGGGGATTTTTTTATTTAAGAATAAATGGAAAAATATGCACATCCAGCTAATCAGGTGCAGGACAGAGGAACGTATCAAAGAAAAAAGAAAATGCCACATGGGGGGGAGATATTGACAATTTCCTCCTGAGACGAGAGTCCTTTTGGATACATTTCCTCAACACTCTGTCTCCAAGAGGTCTAAATGAGGAGCTGGACATAAAACCTTTCATATCAAATGTGTTCTGCTCATTGGGGGCTGCTGCTTTCCCATTTTCCCTTTATAATATATCATATTGTATACAAAATGATTGACACATTTGTCTCACCCATTTATCTATTGCACACCTACAGTTGAAGTCGGAAGTTTACATACACTTAGGTTGGAGTCATTAAAACTTGTTTTTCAACCACTCCACAAATTTCTTGTTAACAAACTATAGTTTTGGCAAGTCAGTTAGGACATCTACTTTGTGCATGACACAAGTCATTTTTCCCCCAAAAAATTACAGACAGATTATTTCAGTTATAATTCACTGTATCAGTTTTCCAGGGGGTCAGACATTTGCATACACTAAGTTGACTGTGTCGATTTCCAAACGCCTGAAGGTACCACGTTCATCTGTACAAACAATAGTACGCAAGTATAAACACCATGGGACCACGCAGCCGTCATAACGCTCAGGAAGGAGAAGCGTTCTGTCTCCTAGAGATTAACGTACTTAGGTGCAAAAAAGTGCAAATCAATCCCAGAACAACAGCAAAGGACCTTGTGAAGATGCTGGAGGAAACAGGTACAAAGTATCTATATCCACAGTAAAACGAGTCCTATATCGACATAACCTGAAAGGCCGCTCGCAAGGAAGAAGCTACTGCTCCAAAAAAAAAACAGCACATGGAAAAATGTCCTCTGGTCGGATGAAACAAAAATAGAACTGTTTGGCCATAATGACCATCGTTATGTTTGGAGGTGGAAGCATCATGTTGTGAGGGTGCTTTGCTGCAGGAGGGACTGGTGCACTTCACAAAATAGATGGCATCATGAGGGAAGACAATTATATGGATATATTGAAGCAACATCAGTCAGGAAGTTAAAATGGGTCTTCCAAATAGACAATGACTCCAAGCATACTTCCAAAGTTGTGGCAAAATGGCTTTAAGGACAACAAAGTCAAGGTATTGGGGTGGCCATCACAATCCCATAGAAACTTTGTGGGCAGAACTGAAAAAGTGTTTGCGAGCAGGGAGGCCTACAAGCATGACTCAGTTACACCAGCTCTGTCAGGAGGAATGGGCCAAAATTCAAGGTGTATGTTAACTTCCGACTTCAACTGTATATTAGCCTACTTGACATGGATAAAAAACGACATGTATTTATGCTTTTCCATAACGTCTACTGTGTAATATTAATTGTGAGGTTAATATATTATATGTATTCAAGTGACCAGATGTTCATGTATCTAGAGGTTATTTAGGTACGTCTGTTTCACAGTGGTGTATAACCTGAGGAAGATCTAACTCAGACCAAAACGTAGTCTTTATTGTGTGTCTGATTTGATCACCAGGGGAGCATACCAGAGTTGTGAACATTCCTTTTTATTTTGATCTTTTATTCCAGCTCATGAAACATGGGATCAACGCTTCACATGTTGTGTTTATATTTTTGTATAAGAGAGATATATATTGTCTGAGAGAGAGATATGAGAGAGAATGTGAGATTCTATTTGCATGTACATTGTGCATTATCCCCATGGTCAGCAGCGGTGGCATGGTGAGAGGAGAGGATATCACAGGGCTGTATGGCATCCTGACCCTTCTGCTTTTAATATGATCTGTGCAGATAGCTTTTTGGGGCAGTGCGAGGGGACAGCAGCCCCCTCAGGACAATACATCTGACAACTAGCCATCAATTACCAGGCCTGGACCATAATATCAATTATATCAGGGTCATAACTGCTTGGAATTCCACCATGGTATCCTACTGAGCAAACCAATTCTCTGTAACTCTAATCATCAGATAAAACGTGAATGTGTGTGTGTTCGATGTGTGTTCGCGTGTGTGCCCCTGCGTGAATGTGTGTGTATTTTCAGTATGCCTATCGCCTGAGTTCTGTATGCCTGAATATATATGTCAGCCCAGGCATGTGTTAAACCATGTATAAATGTAATTACATCCCTGGAATGGAACACTGTAAAAACTCGAGGACACAATTATGCTCCCATTGAATAACTCATCCTCTCTGGCAACAGCTAATTCCATTAAAATGGAATGTGTATAGTCCTCTACCATGCAGCATTAAGATTAACGCTGGGGAAGTTAATCATGTGTCATCTCTTGAGTCTCCCCCCATCTCTAATATAAGATTAGAGAGAAGGAGAGGGAAGGAACGAGGGATGAAAAGAGGGAGGATAAAAACATGTTGGTTTTCTCCTCTCAGCATCTGCTCTTCCAGCTGGGACAGGATCTGAGATATTCATCAGGCTCCAAAGTGCTGCCTGCACATATTCATCTCACTCAAAGGTCAACCTACTAAAACACCAATCTGCAATGCTCTCGCTGTTTTTAAAACTCCCTCGTTTCCAAATATGTCCAACCTTTAAGCCAACCTCATTTACATACAGCCTGGTCCAGGAGGAAGGACCGCTTGTTATTTGCATCATTTATCCTGTTCGTCTTTTGAACTCATTTGTTTTTTTGCCAGACTTCTCAGCTACTGTATGTATTTTATCCACAAACCCCGGGGCTGGGTTTCTACTAAGCTAATGTAACCCTCTCACCAGGCTCGAATTTGACTCTCACGATAGTACCTTACGTAGAATATCTCAACCGCATGGGATGTTAGGTGAGAAGGACGTCTCCAATAAGAATCCCTATTGTAAACTATCTAGGGTGATGACAACTAGGGTATTAACTTCAGATAGAATGATTATAGAGTTTTGTTCTTGTACAAGGATATGCTTTCCCATGCAGTAAATGAAATTGAAACAGTAAATGACTACATCAATGTCACAACTTCCTCCGAAGTCGGTCCCTCTCCTTGTTCGGGCGAATTTCGGTGGTCGACGTCACCGGTCTTCTAGCCATCGCCGATCCACCTTTCATTTTCCATTTGTTTTGTCTTGTCTTCCCACACACCTGGTTACAATTCCATTAACTACATGTTGTGTATTTAACCCTCTGTTCCCCACATGTCCTTGTCCGGTATTGTTTTTGTAAGTGCTTGTGCACGTTATGTCTGGGGTTTTTGTCCCATTGTATATATTGTTTTTGATCACGGTGATTTTTATCATTAAACTCCGCCGTTGTAACACAGTCTTTGCTCTCCTGTGCCTGACTTCTCTACCGCCAGTATGCACGCCTTACAACCAAGGCAACATACATAAGGTTCAAGAAGTGTATTATTACATTTTCCTTGTACCACATCAAAATAAATAAAAATAATAAACCCCAATGAGTCGTGCACAACTCATGTCAAGCTTGCTTTATCCGTTGGCGCGCATTGGAGCTAAAAAAAGTGCACTGGATGCCCAATATACTGACTCCATTTGTTCTTTTGTGTAGGATCAAGAGTTCCAAGCATGTTCAACAAGGTTTGGTTGAATCTATTGGGTTGCGGATCTCCCTGAGGATCATATGGTGTTGTCCTTGACTTCTCTACCACAAGCATATCCAGTAGTACACCGATGAGTCGACTTTCAAAATCTCTACCTTGATCGCTATGCATCCTCTTGGATAGACCATAATGGATGAAGTACCTCTCCCACAATACTTTGGCGACAGTGAATGCTTTCTGATCCTTCGTAGGAAAAGCTTGACCGTATCTCGCCTAATGATCCGTAATGACCAGGACATTCTCTGTGTTACTTGAGTCAGGCTCAATGAACAGGAAATCCATACACACAAGGTCCGTAGGTACATCACTTTGCATAAGACCAAGCGGAGCAACTATCTTTAGAAGTGTTTTCCTCTGTACACAGTGAGCACAGGATTTACAGTACTCTTCTACTTCCATCTTCATGCGTGGCGAGTAGAACCGGTCTCTGACAAGTCCATATGTCATGTCAAATCCAAAATGACCTGAGTCATCATGCAGCAACTTGAGAACCATAGTTCTGAACTTCTCTGGAAGTAGTAGCTGAGCACGACGAGTTTCGTTTGGCGGAAGTGTGATCCTATACTTAACTCCATCTTCCATCTTTAGCTTCTCCCACTCTCTCAGGAGCAAAGAGATAAATTATGTTTGGTCTTTGTCACCCTGGTAATATCATGTTTATTATGAGCATCCCACATCTCTCCTAAGCAAGGGTCTTCTTGTTGCGATGCAGAAAGTTCCATTGTGCTCAATCTGGCCATGTGAGACTTCAGCATGCTCAGGTTACAGTATGCTTGAGGCACAGCATGCATAGAGGCTCCCAACTGATCAATCTCTCTACTAGATGATCCAGAAGTTACTCTAACAACATTAGACATCTGGCACATGGCTCGCACACCAGATACAGGAATGTCTCTCCAATCTTGTTCCACTGCAGATTGCTGATGAGAGCGGCAAGATAAAGCATTGGCATCTATGTTCTGCCTGCCGGGCCTGTACTTGAGACTAAAATCATAGGTAGACAACGCAGCTAGCCAACGATGACCAGTGGCATCTAATTTTGCAGACGTGAGGACATATGTCAATGGGTTGTTTTCTGTTCTAACCTCGAACTTGACCCCATACAGGTAGTCATGCTGAAAAATCAACCGCGGCCCACTTCAACGGAAGAAACTCGAACTTGTGAGCTGGGTAGTTACATTCAGAAGCGGTCAGGCTTCGACTCACAAATGCCATGGGATGCAGACCCTCACCTTGATCTTGGTACAGTACTCCACCTAACCCTTCGTGGCTAGCATCTACATGTAGAACGCATGGCAACTGAGGATCAGCAAAATCCAACGCAGAAGCTTTTGTGAGGCTTTCTTTCAATGTCTCGAATGCTAATTCACACTTCTCATCCCACCTTGATCCAAATGGTTCTGAGGGGTTGAGGTAGGCTTTCTCCTCTTCCTTGGACTTTCTTCCTTTCTTAGCAGGGAGAAGATATCAAGGGGTATCTGACTTTAGAATAGTCTTCACAAATCTTCTGTAACATCCACAGAATCCTAGGAAAGAACACAGAGCAGTCACAATTTCAATCCTTGGCCACGTGGTGACAGCTTCAATCTTTGAGGGGTCTGTAGCCACTACATTCTGGGATATAATATGTCCAACACAGTTGGCAGATGTGCGGCAAAACTGACACTTGTCAAGGGACAGTTTTAGGCCTTCACTTTTCAAGCGGTCTAACACCTTGAGTAACCTCTGCTCATGTTCCTACAGTGTCCTTCCAAACACAATTAAGTCATCAAGGTAATCAAGAACTTCGAGTAGGTTCATGTCTCCAACTGTCTTTTCCATGACATGTTGAAATGTTGCAGGTGCTCCGGACACACCCTGTGGCATCCTCTCAAATTGGTAAAATCCAACTGGACAGATAAATGCAGTCTTCTCTTTATCTGTATCGCCCATCGGAATTTGATTGTATCCGCTTCTGAGATCTAACACACTGAACCACTTGCTCCCACTCAAACATGTCAGAGCATCCTCCACATGTTGGACTGTGTACTGGTCTGGAACAGTGCGCTTGTTGAGGATCCTGTAATCAACACACATGTGTATGGTGCTGTTTTTTTCCCCTCACCACCACAATAGGAGATGCATAGGGGCTTTTTGACTCAGATATGATCCCAGAACTTTTCAAGTTATTAAGATGCTTCCTCATATCGTCAACATCAGCTGGGGCCAAGCGGCAAGATCTCTCCCTAAACGGTTTGTCTTCAGCAACTCTGATGGTGTGGTGAGTACTCTTTGAACAACCCACATTAAACTCATGTGTTGAGAACACTTCTTTCCGTTCCATCATCTTTTCACATAACCTCTTCTTCCATCCCTCAGGCACTGAAGAATCTCCAAAGTTGAATGAAGAAGACGTCAGTCTCTCAGATGAATCCTGCTTACTTTTCAATGGAACACCCGGAGCAACATCTACAGGAAACAGATTAGCAATAGGCGTACCTAATTTCAGGGTGATCTCCTTTGTCGAGTCATTCCTGACAGTAAGAGTGATTCTTCTAGACGACACAACTGCAACCGTCTTAATTTCAGGCCTCACTAGTAGTTATTCAGGGAACCGGGGTTCTTCAAGTCTCTCTACAAGAATGTTTGAGTAGAAGGTATCCCAGGAAACTTTGGAATTCCAGTAACTCTCACCTGCCCACCAGGTGGCAGTGTGACAGGTTTTGTCTGTGAGAACCAGACCATTCCTCTCTTCTCGTCATCATCATTTGAGCTTTTTCTCATCCTCTCATATGCCTCTTTGACAGCAGAATGAACTTGTAGTGTGCTAAGGAAACCTTCACCTTCCTTTTCTTTGCAAGCAGTCATAAGTCTCTTCACTACAGATGTATTTGTGCCAACCAGAATAGACACGTCACCTTTCATGGCCGGATCTGGACATAACAACACAAGTGCTTCCACGGTCTCTGCTACACCCACAACCGATCCTGAGAACTCAAGCTTGAGTGACAAATAGCCATCATATGGATACTGATCAGAGCTAAGGCCCCATATCTCTAAGTTATCTATAGGAATCAATTGCAAATGCATCAGGTACTTGTCATAAAAGGATCTGTAAAGTAGATTAATCTGAGAACCACTATCTAGTAAAGCTTTAGCATAGATACCTTCAATCTGTACAGGAATGACAGAACTTGGACCAACTAAACCTGTAGGTAGCATGTCTTTCATGTCCTCATACTTGTGGCACTTGGTGGAACGCATTTTCACCGGGACGTCAGGCTGCTCCTTCACTGGGTCCCTCTGTAGTTTCCCATAGACTGCTTTTGTTTGATTAGGCGTGTGTTGACTTTCCTCAAGTTCTCTCCAACTTCACAGTTTCTCTTGAAGTTGCCATCTTCTCCACATCTATAACAGAACACTCCGGGTTTGCTGTCGGCTTGTGTCTGTTCTTGTGATGGATTTACTCTCTTCTTTTTGCTTTTAAATGCCACATCTGACCTTTCTGTGTCAGATTGAGCTGCTGTGACGTTAGCAGACATGAGACGCGTCATTTCAGATTTGAAACCTTTTCTCTCTTTTCTCAGCACTTCTTTCTCAGTATTAGCTTATTCACAAACTGTGGCAACAGGAGCAACAGCTGATGACTTCTCAACACTATTCGTTTTGTTCCTGTCCTGAATCATGTCATCCTCCTCCTTTACTTCTTGCAGTAGTTCAGCTGTCAGAGATGGTGGTTGGTGGTTCATGCAGTTTATAGGTGATGCGAATACGAAGCGCAACCATGTCATGTGAGGATGCACCTCTCACTACTTGGCCAATGCATGTACGATTCATCTCTGACAGCTCAATGCCTCCTTTTCGATAAACAGCATGCAGCAATTTGTCAAATCTCAACAGGTAAACTGAAAGCTTCTCTCCTTCACTTTGGAATGTGTTTCTGAACCTTACCATGAGATCAGGTGCACTTTCGGTGGTACGGAATGCTGTTTCTAGAGCATTCATGTATTTGATCGCTGTAGCAAGGGGGTTTCCTGTCTTGAAGAACCTCACAATGTCAGCAACAGGCCCTTTAGCACTTTCTATTATTCTCAGTATTTTTTACATTGTCAGTGCACTGCCATTCCTCTAGAAAATGGGTGGTTTGTTCAGCCCATGCGTCATACTCTTCCTCTCCACTAGGAGTGGGTTTCACACCTGAGAACATACGTAGCTTACGGTAACACTGAGTCTCAGACGGCACATTGTTGTATTTCTCTACCAGTGAACTTATGGCAGTAACCAGTTCAGTGTTGAGGTCCGCGCCAGAGGGACTTACCAGGCCTTTAACATCAGCTACAGTCTTCCCTTCATGTCTTAGAAAGGATAATAGCTTCGCCTGAAAATCTTCAACTTCTCTCTCTCAACAGGAGATGTGACTTGTGAAACTACATGTACAGGCCAGGAACCCAACTCTCCAGGTATCCCAACAACACTTGGCACAGTAATTTCGTTAAGGTTGTTTGATAGCTCTACCAAAACATTCTGCTTTTTATCAGCTGAATAAGAACAACGTCCATGCAGTCTAATTCTACCAAAAACCCTAACATAAGTCAACGTTTCCAGCAGAACCTTATCAGACACATCCTATGTCACATTGCTAAGGACAAATGAACGATTAATAGCTAGTTGTTTCTCTACACCAAGTAACAATCTCTTCAGCATCCATGTTGTAAGTCTATGTCTATACAGCAATGTTATAAAGAAATCCAACATTTCAATAAAAAAAAATCAAATGGTGAGTCAGTGTAGAATCTTAGTATAGATGTCTGCAGTGAAAACAGTGAGCAAAAACAAATCCCCACCAGAGTCATTTTTGAAAATATCCATCAACAATAACAAAAATCCCGGACGAGCCCCCAAAAACGTAACCTTCTCACCAGGCTCGAATTTGACTCTCACGATAGTACCTTACGTAGAATATCTCAACCGCATGGGATGTTAGGTGAGAAGAACATCTCCAATAAGAATCCCTATTAACTATCTAGGGTATTAACTTCAGATAGAATGATTATAGATTTTTGTTATTGTATAAGGATATGCTTTCCCATGCATTAAATGAAATTGAAACAGTAAATGACTCCACCAAAGGCAACATACATAAGGTTCAAGATGTGTATTATTATATTTTCCCTGTACCACATTAAAATAAATCAAAATAAACCCCAATGAGTCATGCACAACACATGTCCAACTGATTTCAAGCTTGCTAAACCCGTTGGCACACGTTGGAGCTAAAAAAAAAAATAACGACACACAAAGTCCAGATGCACCCCACCGTTGCGGTTACTCACTACTCGTAGATACTTCCTCAGCGAAGTATGGCAGTTCCATGCAGGTTTCCTCACAAGATCCACAGCAAGCACAGCTATCAATGCAGACAGTACGCCTTAGCAGTAACCACATTGACCCCTCCCCCCATGGAAATATGAACTCGTTAATCTTCCCCAAGCTATTCTCTCCCGGTGTCGCACGATGCTAGGCTAACCTCAAGGCTGTCAAATACCTCCACGATGAGACGATAGCTTCAGTCTTAACTAAGTCTTTCTCAACAAAATGATAACTCTCTTATAAAATAAAATCAGCATTTCCCTTCCAAACTCGGTAGGTATGGGTTTTGTTCTATCTTTTATAATTTGTCTTCATCAACGGTCATAATATAATGTCCATCCTTTTTCCAACGTCTCTCTCACTCTCTTTTTTCCCAGGCCTTCCATTAACCAGGTCAACTCTCCCATTGGCCACAGCTTAATTAACAAGCGACCTTATTGGTCAAAACTTAAACTTAAAAGTAAACCAACCTATTCACTTATACATTAAAGAAATATTTATTCAAAATAAATGCATTAACAACATCACAATTCGGGAGCAATTCAATCACCTTTTAAATCTAATACCAATTACTTATAACAAATAAACTCACTACCTGGTTCTACCAAGGGTATTACACTAACATATGAAATTGTTTTAAGATGGTCATATCAAGGATCATTTTTGCTATTTGATTTTGAAAGACCCCTCTAGGCATTAAAAAATTAATATTTAAAAATGTAATTGAATTTGGCCATACTGCTATTAGCCCATAGAAATTGAATAACAAATTCATACATGGCAAAACAGGATAAAAAATGTATAAAAAAGGAAGTGGTTGTCCTACATATGAGAGATATAAGAAAGCTCAGGAAATTATGAAAGTTTGTGTTTTACCTATATATTTTATTGTTAAGCACAAAACTGCTTCCATACTTCCATTCATTTTCAAAACTGGACCTGGGTTACCTTCAGACGAGTCCCGCAGAGTGGTCTTATTAGTTTGTAGCCCAAACCATTCAGACGCTACAGATGTTTTTGTGAGAAGACCAATTTTTCGGATGTCTGAGAAACAAACACTGCTGTAGTTCTGCCATCTTCCACCGAAGATGCGAGAAAGCCGACATTTGCGGAAATGGTGGATTGAGACACAGCCCATGCAAAATTATATCTCTATCTTAAATAGACATATTTTGGATGGGGATTGTTTTTATTATGCTAATTCGATTAAGCTGCCAGCACAACAATAGCCTAGGGTTTTTTAAAACCTCCATTCTATGGCTTCATGATATTAATTTGAAACTTATTTAACTTATTTAATTTGAAACTGCTCGCCTAGCTGTCTATCAAATGTGTAGTGAAAAACTGTTCTTCTCTTCATCAAGGCAACAATAGTGTAGTGGAGCGGGTCGAGACTTTCAAGTTCCTTGGTGTCCACATCACCAACAAACTATCATTGTCCAAACACACAAAGACAGTCAGGAAGAGGGCATGACAACACCTTTTCCTCCCCAGGAGACTGAAAAGATCTGGCATGGGTCGCCAGATCCTCAAAAAGTTCTACAGCTGCACCTTCGTGGACATCCTGACTGGTTGCATCTCCACCTGGTATGGCAACTGCTCGGCATCCGACCATAAGGCGATACAGAGGGAAGTGCGTACGGCCCAGTACATCACTGGGGCCAAGCTTTCTGTCATCCAGGACCTATATACTAGACCAGGCCTGGGCAACTCCAGGCCTCGGGGGCCTGATAGGTGTCACACTTTTGCCCCAGCCCCAGCTAACACACCTAACTCCAATAATCAATTAATCATGATCTTCAGTTAAAAATGCAATTAGTTTAAATCAGCTGTGTTTGCTAGGGATTGGGGAAAAGTGTGACACCAATCAGGCCCCCGAGGACTGGAATTGCCCAGGCCTGTACTAGACGGTCTCAGATGAAGGCCCAAAGACTCTAGTCACCCAAGTCATAGACTGTTCTCTCTGCTCCCGCATTGCAAACGGTACCGGAGCACCAAGTCTAGGTCCAAAAGGATCCATAACAGCTTCTACCCCCAAGTCATTAGACTGCTGACCATTTACATTGACCCCCCCCCCCCCCCTTTGTTTTTTGCTGTTTATTATCTATGCATAGTCACTTTACCTCTACCTACATGTACAAATTACCTTAACTAACCTGTACCCCCGCACATTGACTCGGGACCGGTACCCCTTATATATATCCTCGTTATTGTTATTCTATTGTGTTACTTTTTAGTAAATGTTTTACTTTAGTTTATTTTGTAAATATTTTCTTAACTCTATTTCTTGAATTGCATTGTTGGTTAAGGGCTTGTAATTAAGCATTTCACGGTAAGGCTCATGTGACAAATGAAATGTGATTTATTTGAATAGGCTAGGCTTTACATGGTAGCCCTCATCTCATCATATAAGCATCAGTGGATTAAGCTATACAGATGTAGCATCTTCATTTGACCAGTATTGTCGTAGCAAAATAATCCGGCAACAACAGTATTTGAACGTTTAATTCATAACGATGCTTGATCGGTGGTTAGGCTATTTAATGGACAAAAGTAATCTACATGAAAAGTGCAATACTTAATATAACCATGTGTTAGAGTGGGTTTTCAGTGAATTGATGTCACCAAGCTCATCTGCATTTCCTGCGGCGAAGAAGGAAAATTCTCAGCAACAAAAGAGTCATCAAATTAAGATCCTACATCTGTACATGGTATCCTGAGACACCTCTTCACATTCAACCCTCTGACTCATTCATTAGGGCTCTTGGCAGTATGTGAGCGTGAGTGTGAAGCTGGTGTAGCCCACAGAGCTGACCCTGGAAAGCAAGAGGTGACCTTCCAGTGTAACATTCCCTGTCTGTGGGCTGGATTAGAGTGAGCAGCGCTGCTCTGTGTCATAGGGCCCTGTCAGATCCTCGCTGCTCCACCAGGCAGCTAATGCATTGGAGAAATAGGCTCCCAAACGCTTTATTAATCCCACAACTTATTTCCTTCCTGTTGGGGATTTAACATGGGCTGCCATAATGATTTTAGATTCAGTGGATCGCACTGCTGATAATGGAGGTCTGAGGAGGTGTTGTCGTGGTAGAAACCCAACAAGCATGTAATTCTCCCTAATGTCGCAGCGATATGTTGTCAAAGAAACAACTTCTCAGTGAAACAAGGTGGAAAATGGCATAGGGACTATTTTTCCCTCAAACCAGGGCCTCCTGACAAATCTGTGAGCTGAATCAGTCCACAGAGAATGTCTCTCATCAGACACCAGATACAGAATAAAGAGTCATACCACCTTCTGAAGGACAGCAGCAAGAGCATTCTGCTGCAATTATAGCTACATATGTAGGATCTTAATGCACTGCTTTGCTTTATCTTGGCCAGGTCACAGTTGTAAATGAGAACTTGTTCTCAACTAGCCTACCTGGTTAAATAAAGGTGAAGTAAAAATAATGATAATTTGAGCCAGTTTGCTACAGCAGGAAAATAATCCTGCAGCATCAGGAAATGTGAATTATTATGTGGATTGTTATTAATGGATATATATTTATTTTTTTTGCAAATCAGTTGATAATATTTTAAGTGGAAATTACAAACTTTATGTCACGTATATTCCCCTCCTCCCCTCCGGCAGTCGACGTCACCGGTTTACTAACCACCTGTCCTGGGAACCATCATTACGCGCACCTGGCTTTCATTATTATGCGCACCTGCACTTCATCAATAAGCACACCTGGACTCCATTACCTCCCCTTTATCTGGCACTCCCTTAGGTTCCTTCCCCAGGCAGTATTGTTTCTGTTCTTGTCTAGACGCTACGCCTACATTGTATTATTCCATGGTATTTGTTATATTAAACTTACCACCTGCTTCTCGACTCCCATTGTCTACATTACACTTTAGAAGCCTTTTAAAACCTTGAATACAATTCAAGTTTGCATTTCCTGCTGTGCAGGACCATTCTCAGTAACACAAGAGTGATCAAATTAAGATCCTACATCCGTATTTATGAGCACGGGGTCGAAGATCAAAAACATATATACTGCAGATTTAAGAATGCAGCCAGTCTATGTAGTGTAGTATCTACTGTCGACGAGCCATGACAAGCTGGATAAAAAAACACAATGAGCTTCACAAGGCAGATGCCACTTACAGTCTGATGCTGAGAAATATACAGAATGCCCTAAACTGAGATTGACTTCTGACTAGTAGGTTGGAGGACTGAAGAAGCAGCACTCAGAGGCAATAAACCACCTCAATTTTGTGAGTCAACAGCACTTTACTGGAATCAAGGGGAAACTTACTCACCTGGTTAATATCCCCCTCTCATCTTATTGTTGCAGACCGCACAGAGCTTTTGAAGTGTCAAGGTGTGTGCATCTGTGTGCATGAACATGAGTGTGGTGGGGTTAAGAGATGGAGGGATATAACAACTGTATCTCTACAGTATATATCATGTACAGTACAGCCGTATCAACACCAACTAGTGTGTGTCCTACAGACAAAATGGAGAGAGAATATTAGAAATCTAGAGTCCAAATCAAACCTACTCCCACTGCTGCAGGTTGATGAATACTAATGCAGAGGTGTGTAGTAATGGACCATGTGTTCCATTTAATAGATTTACATAACACATGTTGGATCAGACAAATTAAATTCACATTACAAATCAGACAAATTCAAACCTGAGACAAAAATGTACTATTTAAAATAAAGAAATTTAAGTAAATATAGGCCTACAGAGAAGCGACAAAGTAGCCAACAACAAAAGCACGTCTATCTGTACAGTAACTAATGCATTTGCAAATCTTATTCTAATACCACCCACATAAAGTAGTATCTCATTCAACTGTTAACTGCTTGAAGCTGAGATGTGGGAAGAGCTGAAGGAAATGTTCATGTCAGCACAGTTTAACTAAGGTCACTGTTGAGAAGAGATGGAACGAGCAGGACTGATTGCTGATTGGCATCGTATAAAATCATTTAACATTCTTATCACTATAAGGATTTCACTGTGATTATGTCCCACCAAGCCAGAAAATAATAGGGGAACGTGTGGTATGTTAAGCCATCGTTTACCTTCAGCATCACTATGTCAAGGGAAATATAGTATTCTTTCTATCAAAGATATCTATATATAGAAAAAAATCATTTAAACATAACAGCTTTGAAAACATAGCTTGTCCAAAAAAAGATGTCCAAACTTTTGACTGGTACTGTATATTGTCACGCTGGTATAATGGGATCAGGAGACAGGCGCAGCATTGTGAAAATATGGGTTTTTATTGACCCAAATTACAGCGTGCCATGTAAAGGCACATGGACGAAGACCAAACAAACACGTAACAAAACACAGGACAGAAACCCTAACAAAAGGAACGAGGAGTACCTCGAATAAATAACACACGTGCACAATGATACCACACGGGACGAGACTCGTAATCATCTGCACAATACATGCTGCACGAAAGCCAAAACAACATAGCACAGGTACTCAAACGACCAACTGACATTGGAACAATAATCGACAGCCCAATGGAAACCAAAGGGCACGCTTATACAATTACATGCAGGGAAATGTGGACCAGGTGCGCGTAATGACACAGTTCTGGAGGGATCCATGACAGTAGTTTCGATATGACCAGTTGTCTGGGACAGGGATGTAGTTTCGATGTGACAGTTGTCTGGGACAGGGATGTAGTTTTGATGTGACCAGTTGTCTGGGACAGGGATGTAGTTTTGATGTGACTAGTTGTCTAGGACAGGGATGTAGTTTTGATGTGACTAGTTGTCTAGGACAGGGATGTAGTTTGATGTGACTAGTTGTCTAGGACAGGGATGTAGTTTGATGTGACTAGTTGTCTAGGACAGGGATGTAGTTTGATGTGACTAGTTGTCTAGGACAGGGATGTAGTTTGATGTGACTAGTTGTCTAGGACAGGGATGTAGTTTGATGTGACTAGTTGTCTAGGACAGGGATGTAGTTTGATGTGACAGTTGTCTGGGACAGGGATGTAGTTTTGATGTGACTAGTTGTCTAGGACAGGGATGTAGTTTTGATGTGACTAGTTGTCTAGGACAGGGATGTAGTTTGATGTGACTAGTTGTCTAGGACAGGGATGTAGTTTTGATGTGACCAGTTGTCTGGGACAGGGATGTAGTTTGATGTGACTAGTTGTCTAGGACAGGGATGTAGTTTTGATGTGACCAGTTGTCTAGGACAGGGATGTAGTTTTGATGTGACCAGTTGTCTAGGACAGGGATGTAGTTTCAATTCGTAGGCAAGTTCTCAGGATTTGAGGCTACTAAGCCCATGAAAATGATCCGTGAGATTCTTGATATGTTTAGCAAATTCAGACTCCATATCAAGACCTTGTGTGCCTCTACTACTCTAGCATCTCTTTCGCACAGGTAACTGTTCATTGTCATTCAGTCAATTTTGTCATTCTTTGCTGCAGCTCAAATTAACTTCTTCCCTTCTCTCACTTCCTTGGCTTCTCTCTCAAGAACTTCAAGGGGGGCTAGACCCCTGCTTGTTTTACGTTTGTATACACGGGGCATGATGATGTCTGCTCTCTAACAATAACAATGTTCATATGCATGACACATTGCAAAAATAATATGCATATTATGCATAAAAGAGTCAAAATGTAATCATAATTTGTATGGGGTATGGTGGCCAATGGCTCAACTTACCCGAAGGCAAAAATGTTGACTATATTATCCCAAACAGCTACAATGATACACCTTCATGCTAGGTTTAGGCCCACATATTGTAGCTTATAGAGACCCCAACTGATGTGCAAACCAACCTAAAATGTCTACTTTGGTTTAGATGCAAGCATCATGAAACCTAACATAACACATTCATTTGACTTGATGACTTTCTTGAACCTAACTTTCTTGCCACCTTTCAATTGTTTCA
Organism: Salvelinus fontinalis; assembly: GCF_029448725.1. Lineage (NCBI taxonomy): Eukaryota > Metazoa > Chordata > Actinopteri > Salmoniformes > Salmonidae > Salvelinus > Salvelinus fontinalis. The sequence goes on along the minus strand of NC_074667.1, from coordinate 49,499,993 downwards.
CAGACTCGATGAAATAATGACCTCTTCCTAACTGCTGGGTCACATGATACATGTTGTGTATGGTTTCTTAGGAACAAGGGGTGGCTCAACTAATCCTTTGGCTCAACTTACCCCACTCTCTCCTACACATCTCAACATAGATATTGAGGAAGCAGTGATAGTACAGATTTACATGTTGGACCAAATACTGTAGGCCTATAGTCAAAGTTTTCTCCCAAACAAGTCCACTCAAATCTCAGTATTACAGCCCTAAATAGAAGGAGTGGCTGTTCAAACATAACACACTCAGTCCTATTCCTGCCTAGAAACTATGGATTTACAATTTGACATTTGCCTTCGACAAGTCGTTTTTACAAGAACATTAAAAAGTGCCCGACAAAAATTTATGGGTCACAGCATAAGATCAACAGTCGATACTTGCCAAAAGTAGTGAGAGAAAATGTAGTGAGAACAAATTCTGATTTGAATGACCTGACAGCCATCATGCTTATGCAGACAGTCAGAGACAACGTTTGCCCTTTTAGGCAACCTCTAGAACGATGCCAGCATCTGAGAGAAGACGTTCCCAGCCTACAGCATGCCACTTTAATGTTATTGGGCTCTTACATACATGTACTGACACCGTCGTGAGGAGGCAATGAAAGTGTCTGTGATTAAAATCTCCTGTGCCTTTACAGGAGAGGACATGACATGGATGTTACTTTGGTTCTCAGAGGTGCTGACATTCCTGGTTATTGCTCCTTCACTTCACCTCTGTACATTAAGGAATCCCTGCTGACTGAGGGGGACCAGTTTGTGTCCCTAAACAAACAACAGCACAGGGGCACAGCAGAGGTTAACATGCCCACCCGCAGAAGGATGAGATGTTGTGTGGGTGCGTGTGTATGTACCTGTGTGTGTGTGTGTGTGTGTGTGTGTGTGTGTGTGTGTGTGTGTGTGTGTGTGTGTGTGTGTGTGTGTGTGTGTGTGTGTGTGTGTGTGTGTGTGTGTGTGTGTGTGTGTGTGTGTGTGTGTGTGTGTGTGTGTACATGTGTGTATGTGTACCTGACCTGTGTGTGTTCAAGTCTGACAGACTCATTTCTCTCTCTGGGGAGGAGGCCTTGACAAGCTCTGTCAGGTGCTATGTCCGTATTGACTGATAACAGCATGGTGTGTCTGTCTTCAATGTGTGTGTGTGTGTGTGTGTGTGTGTGTGTGTGTGTGTGTGTGTGTGTGTGTGTCTGTGTGTGTGTGTGTGTGTGTGTGTGTGTGTGTGTGTGTGTGTGTGTGTGTGTGTGTGTGTGTGTGTGTGTGTGTGTGTGTGTGTGTGTGTGTGTGTGTGTGCGTAAATGCGTAAATGCGTGCGTAAATGCGTGCGTGCGTGCATGCAGGGCCTGCATCCATATCGACTGATAACAGCATGATGAGAGGTAAATCTGACCTGGCTAAGGAAGCAGTTTCCTCCTGAGCTTCAGTCAACACCAGAGGCCCTACCAGCGCCAGCTACAGATTTCTCCTCTGTAATTTCAATATAGTTATTTTAATATGTCTGTGTTGGGTGCATTATCTAAAGGTATCAGGCCTTATCACAGAAGCTAGGGCAGACACAGCCAAGAAGACACACTTTAAATAAATGAAGCAGTAAAAATATGCCTATTAAAGTCAACTGCGGTTGATTCTAAGAGAGATCTTAAAACGCAACGTAATTTAAGCGTTGCATTTTTAAACGTCCATTTTGGGGGGGAAGAAGTTGGGAGGAGGGAGTGTGACTGAGCCATCCTTTAACTCAGAAATAATTTACGTTTTCTTTCTTTCTTTTCTTCCCTGGCTTTTAGTTGGGGATCCATTAGGACCAGCAGAAATGGCTCATCTGAGAGGAAGGACTCAATAATTCAGAAGCCATTGTTTCCTGTGATGTGCACAGTATACTCATTGACCTCTGATCCCTGTTGTTTACCCATCTGCAACTTGATGGATACCTCAATTCTGCACACTCACTATCAGTAACCACACACACACACACACACACACACACACACACACACACACACACACACACACACACACACACACACACACACACACACACACACACACACACACACACACACACACACACACACACACACACACACACACACAGATAGGCATGCAAACAGACATACACACATATGCACACACACACTCCCGAAGCTACAGTACATGAATCCACTCTTATCTGTTTACAAACAATAGGTGAGCTTGCACGCCCAGCTGTCACTCAAATTATAAATTAATTACCCCATACGTCCGCCTAAGCACTCCTTGTCTTTCCATTAGAGCTTTTTTCCCTCCACTCAGACCTGTAAAAGCTTAGGAATATCTCAAACACAAACACAAACACACACACACACACACAGATAGGCATGCAAACAGACATACACACATATGCACACACACACTCCCGAAGCTACAGTACAGAAATCCACTCCTATCTGTTTACAAACAATAGGTGAGCTTGCACGCTATGGCCCAGCTGTCACTCAAATTATAAATTAATTACCCCATACGTCCGCCTAAGCACTCCTTGTCTTTCCATTAGAGCTTTTTTCCCCTCCACTCAGACCTGTAAAAGCTTAGGAATATCTCAAACACAAACACACACACACACACACACACACACACACACACACACACACACACACACACACACACACACACACACACACACACACACACACACACACACACACACACACACACACACACACACACACACACACACACACAGAGGTCCAAACCACCAGAAAGAACCCCCATTGAGAAGAGTGTCTAGTAAGTGTGTCTACTAATCAAATCACTTTGTCTTACATTAATGGGCTTATTAAATTGCTGCATCTGCTGGCGTCCTCTGGACCTGACACACTCAGATGGATTAAAAACAACAACAAAACAAAGGTGTGTGTGTGCGCGTTAAAACAGAACAGTGAGGTGACCATTAATATGCATGGCAGCAGAGGTTCTCACCAGAGAGCGCATTAAGAGCTATGACAAGTTGTGATGATGTGGCGAGGCGTGGGATAATGCTCTCACCTTTTACTTCATTATCCCCCGACTTCTACAACACTGGCACCACTAACCACTTGGACCCTATTAAAGCCCCAATGCTCCATCCACTGCTAATTAATGGATTGTGATTAACAATCGTTAACCTTTGCATTCTCATGAGCAGCCAGTGGAACGGGCCTGGAATGGGGCTACCTCTATGTGAGGCCAGAATGGAGAAGGAGACACAGGTGGGCCTGGAGCAGAGTGGCAGAGGGTGGGCAGGAACCAGACAGGAACAGACAGCCAAGCCTCACTGAGAGGAAGTGGAGGAAGCACTGCTCTGGGTGGTCAATAGTATCTCTAAGGAAGCATCTGTATTAGAATCAGGGGTTGGAACCAGTTCAGAGAACAGAATCGGAAACCGTAATATAATGTCATTTTTCAAGGAACAGAATCAGAACCGGGAACGAAAGTGATCTATACTGTTTCATGTTGGGTTTATTAACTACAAACAGGTCAGACGTATTTTTAATTCTGGTTCTGCTCTGCACACACAAGTTTATTAGCTAGCTAGCTAGCTCTGGTGCAACTTTAAGGCAACTCTCAAAAGTTCACGATACATTCCATAGAAGTCGCTCCTTTGTAAGTATAATTATGTGGGCCTAATTCAGATAATGCATGTCATAACAAGATGCCCAGTGCTTCAAATTGCCTCCTCCACCCTCTCTCGCTATCCCCCCATTTGCAAAATTTCATTATGAAACAATTGGAAAATAATGATTAGAATGTATGGTAACAACATGTGTTAGCCATGGTACTATATTACGTCTTTTAAATGCTGACTGTGGGAGAAGTGAGTAGAAATAGAGTAGACATGTGTGTCTGAGGATGTCAGTGAACCAAGTACATTTGTTCCTTACTTGTCCTTCACATTGTGCGTAATCCACAACAGTGCTTTCAGTTTGAAATGTTATTTATTGACTGACTGAAGGACGTGAGGTTTGATCAGAGGTTTGGTCTGAGGCTAATTTGCAAACCCCGAATCCATCATATTGATGGTCCACACCGATCCCTGCAGAGAGCATAAACTATTTTCCCGACTCACACATGGTGGTAAAAGGGATTACATGTTCTGTTACATGGAGCTAGAGGACATACAGTAGATCGGAAGTTCACCAATCAGCACACATTCCAATAGTACATAGGGAGTTGTACCCTTCCACCCCTCCCCAATAAGCCCAGAGTTACATGTGTAACCTCATTTAGGTTTTGGGCATACTGTATAATACTCTTTGGGAAGTATCTAAGGATAATCCATGCCTTTAATAAAGAAATGCTATCATGGCCAAGATGAAAGAATTTTCCAACCCAAAAGTAAATGAAGTTCAACAGAATTGGGAGCACTATAGATGGTATTAAGGCAAGTTCCCGCTTCTGTCTAGTCGTGGCAAATTGGATTAGTTTAAGAAATGATAAACTATGAAAAGGATAGGTCTTTCTTCATGTATCATGAGTGTCTGAATGTGTTGGATGGATTATATCCAGCTGGTGGAAATAAAGGCAAAACGCAAAGAGAGAGAAAAACATCCTTTCAGTATGAGAAGGGTGAGGTTGAGAGAGAAAATATGTGTTTATCAGTGTAATACAAAATCCTCCTTTAACAATAGGCCACACCATCTTGACCCAGAATAATGCTGGCCTGAAATTGAATGGAAAATTATTAAGAATGAGGCTTTCAGAACACAATCTGAGGTCCAATGAAATTATAGATTATTTTCATGAAGGCCATAATTCACCATGCACCCATTTTTAAAGCATTTCTGAATTCACTCATCAATGCATCTTCAGACATCGCTCTACTCTCTCGCTCTACTTTTACAATAGAAGACAGTCAATGCGTTTGAATGACATTGTCCCAACAATCAGCAGCATCCCTCAATAACTTTGGACCAAAACTGTATTCACTCAAGAGTTTTACAGCAATGACCCTATTTGCCAACTCTATAGTGGAATTGTTTGCTGAGTGCAATTGTTTGATGAGAGGCAATATTCAAGGCTTATGTGATAATTCAAAGTCTCCCAAAAAAGCCAAAATCACTTATCACCTACATGCACGCACGCACCTAGCACACACGCAGGAACACACATGCGCAGGAACACACACGCGCGGGAACACACACACACAGGAACACACAGGAACACACGCACGCGCACACACACGCGCGCACACACCTATACACACCACTCTCTCTCACACAGGAGTTGTGTTGTGTCTTCTTCTCCTCTCCAGTGACAGAAAACCATTACAGCTCAAACCGCCCCAGCACACTCAGAGGCATCCGACTGGAAGATATAGAAATCTAAAAATTTCATCCAAGTTTTGCAGTGGCAGTTTTGAAAGTGTCACCCTCAGAGGGGACAGTCATCTTCTCGAGTAGCCCTTGGGTGTCTTGACTGTCTCTCCCAGACGGCCGTCTTGTGGGCATGTTAAAGTTTAACGCTGATGAAATCTGACTAACATCATGAGAAATTAATGTTACACGTCAGCTGGAGTGCTCCCATGTGCGCTTGGCGGAAACTTAGATCCCTTACTTCTGGGGGCCACCAAAAGCAGAAAGCAGACTAATGTTTTGCGCTGGTATGTGGAGCCAATTCTGAGGTGCAGCTCTGAGGTGAAGCTGTGAGGCTCCCCGGGGCCTTGAGGAGCTCAGCAGGAGGAGTCCTTGTCTGCAGTGAGAAACCTTGAAAGTAGATGACATATAGTATTATGGGGCTCCGAAGAATATCAATAGAAACATGTGAATAAATAAACGCAGTAACAAGCAGTCATCTTTACATAAGCCAACTGTCAATATTATGGTAATTTGATGTACTGTGTGCATTTCTCCAAATAAGAGCGAGCAGTGCTTCAATGAAGAGGTCATTTTCACCATGACAACCCTCTCTGAAAAGTAACTAGATACCGTACAGAGGTGCATCATCGCCACCTCCACAGTTAACAGTTGACTTTGATCTTGATATGTGCTTCTTCTTGTGGTCCTTTGTAGCTCAGTTGGTGGAGTATGGTGCCTACACTGCCAGGGTTGTGGGTTTGATTCCCGGGGCCACCCATACATAAAATGTATGCACGCATGACTGAAAGTGGCTTTGGATAAAAATGTCTGCTAAATGGTATATATAATTAGCTGTTTTCATTTCAGTGTTTTCCCCCTTCTACTCACTGTAAAGTATCTTCTGCTCTGTATGTCTGTTCTCACTGAACCTACACCTTCACTCAAAGTACTACACCAAAGCATGGTACCATCATCCACTAACAGAGGCTAAAAAAGCATATGACTAAAATCTCACATTGTTCATTCCTATCTTTGCGGTTAAGAGGCTGAGTAAATGTCATACAGGCATGTAATAGGTTATTCTGTGAGGTGATTTATATGCTGAAGTTGATTACTGTTATACTAAACCTTCTGCAGTCAGCAGTCTATGGAAAAGATCAGAACGTAGACAGCTTTGTTCCAATGGCTAATTAGCATGAATCTATACAGTGGTAAATGTGAAGCTGTAAAATGCATGACTAGCAAGAGCATGAACTGTGGGACCCATGATTATCTCGATAGAGTTATACCACTTCCACTGTCTACTCTGAGATGACACATGGTCACACTATGACACTAGCAAATCCTTATCTTCTTACCCCCACTCCTTACTTCTTTCCTTCTCTCGTACTCACTCCCTCTTTCAGTGTCTCTGTCTATTTTACCATCTATCTCTCTAGATTCTATCTCTCTAAAGCTGCTATGAAAAAAGGTATTCTCATCGTCTCACTTTTTCTCAGTAATTCATGTACTGTTTTTACTGTGGCAGTTGGATAAATGAGAAAAAGGCCATCTATTGCTGCTGTTCTGTGTATAACTATATAATCTGTTGTTCTGTGTATAACTATATAATCTGTTGTTCTGTGTATAACTATATAATCTGCTGTTCTGTGTATAACTATATAATCTGTTGTTCTGTGTATAACTATATAATCTGTTGTTCTGTGTATAACTAAATAATCTGTTGTTCTGTGTATAACTATATAATCTGTGTTCTGTGTATAACTATATAATCTGCTGTTCTGTGTATAACTATATAATCTGCTGTTCTGTGTATTACTATATAATCTGTTGTTCTGTGTATAACTATATAGTCTGTTGTTCTGTGTATAACTATATAATCTGTTGTTCTGTGTATAACTATATAATCTGCTGTTCTGTGTATGACTATATAATCTGCTGTTCTGTGTATAACTATATAATCTGCTGTTCTGTGTATAACTATATAATATGTTGTTCTGTGTATAACTATATAATATGTTGTTCTGTGTATAACTATATAATCTGTTGTTCTGTGTATAACTATATAATCTGTGTTCTGTGTATAACTATATAATCTGCTGTTCTGTGTATAACTATATAATCTGCTGTTCTGTGTATTACTATATAATCTGTTGTTCTGTGTATAACTATATAGTCTGTTGTTCTGTGTATAACTATATAATCTGTTGTTCTGTGTATAACTATATAATCTGTTGTTCTGTGTATAACTATATAATCTGCTGTTCTGTGTATAACTATATCATCTGTTGTTCTGTGTATAACTATATAATCTGTTGTTCTGTGTATAACTATATAATCTTCTGTTCTGTGTATAACTATATAATCTGCTGTTCTGTGTATAACTATATAATCTGTTGTTCTGTGTATAACTAAATCATCTGCTGTTCTGTGTATAACTATATAATCTGCTGTGCTCTGTATTACTATATAATCTGTTGTTTGTGTATAACTATATAATCTGCTGTTCTGTGTATAACTATATAATCTGCTGTTCTGTGTATAACTATATAATCTGCTGTTCTGTGTATAACTATATAATCTGCTGTTCTGTGTATAACTATATAATCTGCTGTTCTGTGTATAACTATATAATCTGCTGTTCTGTGTATAACTATATAATCTGCTGTTCTGTGTATAACTATATAATCTGCTGTGCTCTGTATTACTATATAATCTGTTGTTTGTGTATAACTATATAATCTGCTGTTCTGTGTATAACTATATAATCTGCTGTTCTGTGTATAACTATATAATATGCTGTTCTGTGTATAACTATATAATCTGTTGTTTGTGTATAACTATATAATCTGCTGTTCTCTGTATTACTATATAATCTTCTGTTTTATGTGTTATCTCCAGAAGGGGAGGGGGTGAAAGCTTGTTTCGACAATTTATCATTCTGTTTCTTTTCTGTCAAGTAAAAAGCCAAGCCTCTTCCTGGTCTTATCCAAAGAGCACTAGGCAAATATCAGAGCCATCACAAACATCTGTGTTTCTGAGACAATCCCCAATGGCATGAGTGTGGAACAAACCCCTCGGCCCCCAACGCAGCACGACGCGGCCTTCAGTCGAGTGGTTCACCGTGCTTTTGCACACACATCGTGCATACATGCATACACAACCTAGATGCAGATAGATAGGTGAATAGTTAAGGAGCCAGTGAGATGAAATGTAGAGGATATTTGAGTTGACACCCCCTCTCTCCCCTGGAAGAGGAAGCAGACACACCTGGCTGGCGTTGTCTCTGTCAGGCCGTGGTGTTGTGAAGACGAGCAGTTAGAAATGTGATGAGCGATCAGATGTGATTAAGCCCGAGTAAACGGATGAGAGAGTGTGTTTTCCCAGATGGGACTACAAATAACACACAAGGCCTTTCAGTCAAACGAACTGAGCATTGGTGTTAGCTATCTTCCAAGTGTGGATGACTGAGAATGGGCTGAAAATCACACAACACCACAATGGAATTAGGTATGAAATGCTGTTAAACAAAGTTGCGGACTTGAAATCTTACAAAGTTGCCTGTAATGTGAAGACCTTACCTACATATTTTCTGTCTGTGTGAGATGTTTGTTTTTTATGATTCTGTCCTTTTTTAGTGCTTGTGCATAACCCTTTTTGCCTCAAAATCCATTTATTTGGATACCATTGTACAAACCAGACAAGGTTACAGAGATCTTATTTCTTTCACCTATCTCTGAATTTCAAGTACTTGAGAAACCTTGTTGTCTATGGCAACCTTACCTATGACAGAATTGCAATTCAGTGGCAAAAATCTCACTTAAGATTTTGATCCAGCTCCTGTCAAACTACAGCATTATTAGGGGGTGGGTTCAGCAGTAGGGAACCGCAATATAACCCAGATTGTGCCTGCATGAAATAATACAACATTCATTTGGAGGGTGGCCTAACAAGCTAAACCTTCACATGTTAAGACCTGTCAGTGTAGAACTGGTTTAACATTGCACTATTCTATATTCTTAAAATGTGACTTGTTTCAGGAAACTAGGCGTACTGTATGTCGTAGGTCACTACTTCCAGGAGCTGAGTTTGAACATAAACATTTGTTTTTTATCAAAATGCATTTTTGAGCAGAAATGCCTTCTGGAACATGTGAACTTGCATGTGCCTTCATAACAAACTTCTATTCCATTCATAAATATGAAAAAAATGGTTAAATTACGGGCCTAGTTGGTTTAGCTATGGAAAAAGCCAGGAACCTTCCAGCTAGCCATGATAAGCTGATATAATGCCGGGAGATGAGTTTGGATTGGTCAGCCATAAAGCATGCTTCTGTCTATAACATGAGCTGTGTTGACAGTACTTTCTACTGTGCCGTTATTGAAAATTATAACGTTAACCATCGAGAACTACATACGTTTTGCTTCCTTTCTCAACAACATTGATGCCCTGAATTTAGCAGGCGCTATCGACAGATCAGTTGGATAAAGGGATGGGCTACTTTCTCAACACGCCACGGTCAGTCTGAACCGAAGTGACTCGACACAACGCTGGCAAACAAGATGTAGCTACAAGCAAAACAGAGTTAAATGGTTCCAGTCTGCCGTGAAGCATTCATCCATGTGTACGGGTAAGGGTCTAGCTACGTTTTCAGATATAAGTTACTAATTTTTTCAGAAAGTAATTTTTATTGCAAGTTAAAGTGTACTGTTAGTTAGCTAGCAAATGTTAGCTTGCTTGCTTGCTAGCTAACATTACATGTACGATCTGTGTAGTAATATTATTCAAATTAGAAAACCATTTACATTGCTAGTTATACCCTACTGTTAGCTAGCTAACATTTAACTTAGTTTACAAGCTTTAGCTACCTGCAGATTCATACTACAGCTATGACAATGTTTGTATTGGTAGTAGAATGAGTTGGGATTATGCCGGTTCATTGTTTAGCTAGCTACCTAGCTAGCTACATGTCTGCCTGATTACTGCCTGTCATTACTTCATATTTCGTGTACATGGGGTGGCAGGTAGCCTAGTGGTTAGAGCGTTGGACTAGTAACCGAAAGGTTGCACATTTGAATCCCCGAGCTGAGAAGGTAAGAAAAAAAAGATATGTTGTTCTGCCCCTGAACAAGTGAGTTCTGTTCCTAGGCCGTCATTGAAAATAATAATTTGTTCTTAACTTCTTGTGGCTGCAGGGGCAGTATTGAGTAGCTTGGATGGAATGTGCACAGATGTGTCCAGAGTAAACGACCTGCACCTCAGTCATAGTTGCTAATATATGCATATTATTATTAGTATTGGATAGAAAACACTTTGAAGTTTCTAAAACTGTTTGAATTATGTCTGTGAGTATAACAGAACTCATATGGCAGACAAAAACCTGAGAAAAAATCCAAACAGGAAATGGTAGTTATTAGGCTGGTCGATTTTCAACCAAGATCTCATTGAAATCACAGCGAGACATGAATGAGTTTTCACTTCCTACGGCTTCCACTAGATGTCAACAGTCTGTAAAACTTTGTCTGATGCCTCTACTGTGAAGGGGGGCCGAATGAGAGAGGAATTAGTCAAGTCTGCCATGACCTGACCATGCTTTCACCATGCGCGTTCACATAAGAAGGAGCTCTGCTCCATCGCTCATCTGAAGTCAATGTAATTCTCCGGTTGGAACGTTATTCAAGATTCATGTTAACAACATTCTAAAGATTGATTCAATACATCGTTTGACATGTTTCTACTGACTGTTACTGAACGTTTGGACATTTCTTCAGCTTTTATGGAACGCGCTTCGTGACTTTGGAATTGTTTACCAAACGCGCTAACAAAAGTAGCTAATTGGACATAAATAACGGACATTATCGAACAAATCAAGCATTTATTGTGGACCTGGGATTCCTGGGAGTGCATTCTGATGAAGATCATCAAAGGTAAGGAAACATTTATCATGTAATTTCTGGTTTCTGTTGACTCCAACATGGCGGCTAATTTGACTATTGTTCTGAGCGCCGTCTCAGATTATTGCATGGTTTGCTTTTTCCGTAAAGTTTTTTTGAAATCTGACACAGCGGTTGCATTAAGGAGAGGTATATCTATAATTCCATGTGTATTATCATCTACATTTATGATGAGTATTTCTGTTGAAACGATGTGGCTATGCAAAATCACTGGATGTTTTTGGAACTAGTGAATGTAATGCGCCAATGTAAACTCAGATTCTTTTATATAAATATGAACTTTATCAAACAAAACATACATGTATTGTGTAACATGAAGTCCTATGAGTGTCATCTGATGAAGATCATCAAATGTTAGTGATTAATTTGATCTCTATTTGTGCTTTTTGTGACTCCTATCTTTGGCTGGAAAAGGGCTGTGCTTATTGTGGGTTGGTGTGACCTAACATAATCGAGATTATGTTAGGTCACACCAACATAATCTCACACTAACAAGATTACCTTTAAAATGGTTTAAGACACATGTATGTCTGATGAATTTTAATTATGAGATTTCTGTTTTTTGAATTTGGCGCCCTGCACTTTCACTGGCTGTTGTCATATCATCCCTTTAACGGGATTGCAGCCCAAAGAAGTTAACTGACTTGCCTAGTTAAATAAAGGTTTTAAAAAAAGTCTAGACAATAGTGACCCATCAACTTAGCTAGATGTGGCTGGGGGGTGGTTATAGCATTTCCTTCACATGACCCATCAATTTAGACAAGTGTGTCAGGTAAGAGTCATCTAATAATGATAGAATATTTATAAAATATTTTTATCTGTACACTTTCTGTTTTTGACATTGCTACTATGCAGGTATCCTGTGGGTGTTGAAAGAGAAGAGCTCTCCAGTAGGTGTACCAAAACATTCAAGCTCCATTTTTTCAAAAGTGGGGTTACAAGTTTATCAACTTTCAAAGCAGAATGACTTGCCCATTGTTCCTCAACTACAGTGTATAATATACAATTGTCTAGCTCTGAGTCTCTACTTTTATCCAATGTAAAAAACACAATTTCAAATGTTGCTACATAAGAACGAATCGAGGTGGTCAGTCACAAATAGATTCACTAACATTTGCTATTTTAATGAAAAAAGACTAAACTATTATTCTATGATACCTGGCATGGGAAGCTCAAATACCGTAAGTGATTTGACAGCTATCAAAGCTGTCAAATCACTTTATATTTAGAAGCACAGTATCTACAGTATCTGTATCAGTGACAGGTGTACTACATGTGTCTGCCCTCTTCAACAGCCATACAGTATATCACAAAAGTGAGTACACCCCTCACATTTCTGTAAATATTTGAGTATATCTTTTCATGTGACAACACTGAAGAAATGACACTTTGCTACAATGTAAAGTAGTGAGTGTACAGCTTGTTTAACAGTGTAAATTTGCTGTCCCCTCAAAATAACTCAACACACAGCCATTAAGGTCTAAACCGCTGGCAACAAAAGTGAGTACACCCCTAAGTGAAAATGTCCAAATTGGGCCCAAAGTGTCAATATTTTGTGTGGCCACCATCATTTTCCAGCACTGCCTTAACAGTCTTGGGCATGGAGTTCACCAGAGCTTCACAGGTTGCCACTGGAGTCCTCTTCCATTCCTCCATGATGACATCATGGAGCTGGTGGATGTTAGAGACCTTGCACTCCTCCACCTTCCGTTTAAGGATGCCCCACAGATGCTCAATAGGGGTTAGGTCTGGAGACATGCTTGGCCAGTCCATCACCTTTAACCTCAGCTTCTTTAGCAAGGCAGTGGTCGTCTTGGAGGTGTGTTTGGGGTCATTATCATGTTGGAATACTGCCCTGCGGCCCAGTCTCTGAAGGGAGGGGATCATGCTCTGCTTCAGTATGTCACAGTACATGTTGGCATTCATGGTTCCCTCAATGAACTGTAGCTCCCCAGTGCCGGCAGCACTCATGCAGCCCCAGACCATGGCACTCCCACCACCATGCTTGACTGTAGGCAAGACACACTTGTCTTTGTACTCCTCACCTGGTTGCTGCCACACACGCTTGACACCATCTGAACCAAATAAGTTTATCTTGGTCTCATCAGACCACAGGACATGGTTCCAGTAATCCATGTCCTTAGTCTGCTTGTCTTCAGCAAACTAATTGCCGGCTTTCTTGTGCATCATCTTTAGAAGAGGCTTCCTTCTGGGACGATAGCCATGCAGACCAATTTGATGCAGTGTACGGCGTATGGTCTGAGCACTGACAGGCTGACCCCCCACCCCTTCAACCTCTGCAGCAATGCTGGCAGCACTCATACGTCTAATTCCCAAAGACAACCTCTGGATATGACGCTGAGCACCTGCACTCAACTTCTTTGGTCGACCATGGCGAGGCCTGTTCTGAGTGGAACTTGTCCAGTTCAACCGCTGTATGGTCTTGGCCACCGTGCTGCAGCTCAGTTTCAGGGTCTTGGCAATCTTCATATAGCCCAGGCCATCTTTATGTAGAGCAACAATTCTTTTTTTCAGATCCTCAGAGAGTTCTTTGCCATGAGGTGCCATGTTGAACTTCCAGTGACCAGTCAGTATGAGGGAGTGTGAGAGCGATGACACCAAATTTAACACACCTGCTCCCCATTCACACCTGTGACCTTGTAACACAAACCAGTCACATGACACCGGGGTGAAAAATGGCTAATTGGGCCCAATTTGGACATTTTCACTTAGGGGTGTACTCACTTTTGTTGCCAGCGGTTTAGAAATTAATGGATGTGTGTTGAGTTATTTTGAGGGGACAGCAAATGTACACTGTTAAACAAGCTGTACACTCACTACTTTACATTGTAGCAAAGTGTCATTTCTTCAGTGTTGTCACATGAAAAGATATACTCAAATATTTACAAAAATGTGAGGGGTGTACTCACTTTTGTGATATACTGTAGATGTATAATACATGTTCTAAGTAATTCTATGGCAAAAGTTCTTATGTTCTGTCAGATATAATGATGGGTAATATAGAGTGATGGATATAAGTGATGGATGTGTGTATTCTAAATCTGTTCTGATGGTTCTGATGGGGCACAGTACAATATGTCAGCACTGAGATTTCTCACATCAGGGAAGCAGGGTACGGATACTAAGATACAGCAATAACATACAGTAATGTCCAAAATTATTGGCACCCTTAATAAAGATGAGCAAAAAAGACATAAATGTATAAAATAAATAACACAAATACTGAGCTATATTGTATGCAAAAAAAAGGGAAATTATATTATTTTATATTAATACAATTGCTCAGCGAAAGAGATTTTGTTCAACAAAATTGAGGGTCAAAATATTGAGGGTCAAAATTATTGTTACCCCTGTTCTCAATATCTTTCAATACCTCACCTTGTAGCGTGTCCAATCAAAAACACATATTTTGAGCAACGGAAAATGATAGAGACGTGAAAAAGGCTGTGTTGTTATCCTCGCAAGGGTAGGGTGCTGTAGTATTGAAAATAGCAGTGGCAATTATTTTTAGCCCTATCTTTTTTAGATATTTCTCTGAGCAATTGTTTTTTTTGTTAAATAAAATGTAGCCCAGTATTTGTATTATTTATTTTTTACAGTATTTTTTGCTCATTTTTATCAAGGGTGTCAATCATTTTGGACCTGCCTGTATATGTCATATGATATAGGTGTATGTTCATAAGATACGCTCTCATATTGCCTGCATGAGTTATAGTATAAACCTACAGTGTATTCGGAAAGTATTCACGCCCCTTGAAAATGTTGTTAGGTTACAGCCTAATTTTTTTCTCATCAATCTACAAACAATACCCTATAATAACAAAGCAAAAACAGATTTTTGGAAGTTTTAGCAAATTTATTTTAAAACATTTTAACAGAAATATCACATAAACATAAGTATTCAACTCTTTACTCAGTACTTGGTTGAAGCACCTTTGGCAGTGATTACAGCCTCAAGTCTTCTTGGGTATGACGCTACAAGCTTGGCACACCTGTATTTGGTGTGTTTGAGGTCTCTCCAGAGATGTTCGATCACGTTCAAGTCCGGGTTCTGACTCGGCCACTCAAGGACATTCATTAATTCTTGTCAATAGGGGGGCGCTGTTTTCACTTTGGAAAAAATCGTGCCCAAAATAAACGGCCTCGTACTCTGTTCTAGATCATACAATATGCACATTATTATTACTATTGGATAGAAAACACTCTCAAGTTTCTAAAACTGTTTGAATTATATCTGTGAGTAAAACAGAACTCATTTTGCAGCAAACTTCCATACAGGAAGTGAAAAATCTGAAAACGAGGCTCTGTTTCAGGGCCTGCCTATTCAACTGTTTTTTATTTATCGATATGCATGCACTTCATATGCCTTCCACTAGATGTCAACAGGAAGTGGAAGGTTGAATGGGGTGTCTAGCTTGATCTGAGGTCGAATAAGAGCTTTTGGAGTGACAGGTCCGGAATTTTCTTTGTCCTCGAAGGCGCTCAGGGCAGCTCGACATTGTCTTCTGAAAAGCGTTCGGTATACACAGCGAATATCTCCGGCTCTGATTTTATTTGATACATATGATAATAACATCATAAAGTAGTTTTTTTCAACAGAATTTTATCAGTTTATTCAACGTTTATTGGGACTTTTGGAGTTTTCCGTTCTTTGCGCCAAGAGAGGATGGGAATGTTAGCAACCTTGGCTAGCATTGTGGCGCGAATTCGACAGAAGAAATGGACATTCTAAAACCAAACAATGATTTATTCTGGAAATAGGACTCCTTGCACAACATTCTGATGGAAGATCAGCAAAAGTAAGAGAATATTTATGATGTTATTTCGTATTTCTGTGGAATATGTTGGCTCCAACACGGCGGAGAATAGGTGAGCGCTGTCTCACAATAATGCATGCTGTATGTTGTTGTAAAGTTATTTTTACAAATCTAACACAGCGGTTGCATTCAGAACCAGTGTTTCTTTCATTTGCCATACAACAACTATTTTTATGTAAAGTTTATGATGAGTTCTTTGGTCAGATTAGGTGAGTGTCCAAAATATCTCCGGACATTCTGGGAAAATGTTGCTACGTATTCACAATGTATAACCACGATTTGCAGCTCTAAATATGCACATTTTCGAACAAAACATAAATGTATTGTATAACATGATGTTATAAGACTGTCATCTGATGAAGTTGTCCAAAGGTTAGTGATTAATTTTATATCTTTTGCTGGTTTTTGCGAAAGCTACCTTTGCGGTGAATAAATGCGTTTGTGTGTTTGGCTATTGTGGTAAGCTAATATAATTCTATATTGTGTTTTCGCTGTAAAACACTTAAAAAATCGGAAATGGTTAGTGACTAATTTCATCTCTATTTTGTCGGTTTTGTGAAAGCTACTTATGCGGTGGAAACATGGTGAAAATATGCGTTTGTGTGTTTGGCTATTGTGGTTAGCTAATAGAAATACATATTGTGTTTTCGCTGTAAAACATTTTAAAAATCGGAAATGATGGCTGGATTCACAAGATGTTTATCTTTCATTTGCTGTATTGGACTTGTGATTTCATGAAAATTATATTCGATGATATCCCTGTCCCGTTAGGCTAGGCTATGCTAGTCAGCTTTTTTGATAAGGAGGATCCCGGATCCGGGAGAGAGAAGCGGTAGAGGTTTTAACTTGTTCCGAAGCCACTCCTGCGTTGTCTTGGTTGTGTGCTTAGTGTCGTTGTCCTGTTGGAAGGTGAACCTAAGCCTCAGTCTGAGGTCCTGAGCGCTCTGCAGTAGGTTTTCATCAAGGATCTCTCTGTACTTTGCTCCGTTCATCTTTCCCTCGATCATGACTAGTCTCCTAGGCCCTGCCACTGAAAAACATCACACTGCCACCACCATGCTTCACTGTAGGGATGGTTCCAGGTTTCCCCCAGACGTGACGCTTGGCATTCAGGCCAAAGAATTCAATCTTGGTTTCATCAGACCAAAGAATCTTGTTTCTCATGGTTTGAGAGTCCTTTAGGTGCCTTTTAGCAAACTCCAAGCAGGCTGTCAAGTGCCTTTTACTGAGGAGTGGCTTCCATCTGGCCACTCAACAATAAAGGCCTAATTGGTGGAGTACTGTAGAAATTTTTGTCCTCCTGGAAGGTTCTCCCATCTCTACAGAGGAACTCTGAAGCTCTCTCAGAGTGACGATCGGGTTCTTAGTCACCTCCCTGATGAAAGCCCTTCTCCCTCGATTGCTCAGTTTAGCCTGGCTGCCAGCTCTACGAAGAGTCTTGGTGGTTCCAAACTTCTTCCATTTAATAATGATGGAGGTCACTGTGTTTATGGGGACCTTCAATGCTGCAGACATTTTTTGGTACCCTTCACCAGATCTGTGCCTGGACACAATTCTTTCTCGAAGCCCTATGGACAATTCCTTCGACCTCATGGCTTGGTTTTTGCTCAGACATGCACTGTCAACTGTGGAACCTTGGTTATTTCTGTTTTTTATTTTTAATACATTTGCTATAATTTCTAAAATCATGTTTTCACTTTTTCATCATGGGATATTGTGTGTAGATTGATGAGGGGGGAAAAAAACATTGAATCAATTTTAGAATAAGGCTGTACAACAAAATTTGGAAAAAGTCAAGGGGTCTGAATACTTTCCAAATGCACTGTAGCCTAACTCATTTTCCTTTCAACTTATTATTCCCTCTCTTCCATCATTAGAGATAAGAGTCAATTTGTATTGGACTGCAGAAAAGCAGAACAGAGAGGCATTTTTGCAATGCCCTAGATAATGCCCTCGCAGTACATAAAAGCTAGTGCCTTAGAGGAGGGTTTCTAAAGCAGACTTAGATTAGGATTTGGGAGGTGTGGGCGGCTGTCATAGACAGTAATGTGATTCTATTCAACATTAATTACTTTCATTTTGAATATGCCAACCAGAAAAGAAAAAAGAAAAAGAAAATGTACTCAAGATTTTAATTGACTACAAATTCTGTCTGCATTACAGTGCATGTGTGTGGTCGCGTGCATGCATGCGTGTGTGTGTGTGTGTGTGACTAAGTGCATTAACTCCAGGTGAGATATCCTCAGTTTAAGTTACTATGTGTGTGTTTCTTCCTCTTCCTATTCTAAACTGCAGTGACAGTCCAGGTGCAGTTAGTCACCTATATCCTAATCCCTGGGCCCCAGGCCCCTGCTTTCTCTTGCTCCAAACCTACACAGAGAACAACTCTCTTTCTGACTCTCCATCTCGGTCTTCCTCTATGTATATCACTTCATTTTCCCAGGTGTCTGTCTTTTGTCAGCTTTTTTTTAATTTAAGAGCACATTCTCTGTAAACACAAATCATGGCTGCAGGCAACTCGGATGGAGTTTGCCTCAGAGTCTGCCTCTGTCTCATTTTGACAAAAAAAAATGATATTACTACTAGATTAGTAAGTGAGTTTATCGCCCTTCAAGAAACAATGAGTACCACAGTTATTTTATTTGGTCAAAAAACAAATTGATTAGTTCAGGCCATTGGACTCAAAGAATTATATAATTGCTAAAGCCGCATATTGTTCCAGTATTTTTTATATTATCACCATCAATAAATTGTTTGCACAACAAGTCATAATGTGTTTTATTTCAGAGAAAACATCTACAACTACTAACCCTGTGTATTAGGGATCCATATTTTCCCAAAAATCTAACAAGTTTCAATAACGGTAATAATTCATATAATAATTCATATTTATCTCGTGAGTCCCAGGAAATACCACAAAACTCAGATGTGACAATTTAAGAGTTTAAAAGATATGGTCACTTAGGTTTCTCCCAAAATAAGATTGGCGCAGCGCTGTGCCACTATGTAAAGATGTAAAGATTTCACAGCAAATGAAACTATTTATTAATGATAGAGTAACTTTGATCGCCAATGACATTGTTGTGAATTGTGAAACAGGTTGTTCATAAATTCAGAGCATTAGCATGTTATTGTAGCATGTTCATAATTCAGTGCATTAGCATGTTATTGTAGCATGTTCATAATTCAGTGCATTAGCATGTTATTGTAGCATGTTCATAATTCAGTGCATTAGCATGTTATTGTAGCATGTTCATAAATTCAGAGCATTAGCATGTTATTGTAGCATGTTCATAATTCAGTGCATTAGCATGTTATTGTAGCATGTTCATAATTCAGTGCATTTCAGCAGTAGGCCAAGGCTATCTCAACACCCTGAGTAGGCTATAGCCTTGTGGAATCATACAAACTTTGTAGTGGCAGTCAAATAAAAGTCAAATGACCAAAGTTGGGAAGCTTGCTAGATAACCTCCAACGAATGACAGAATATCTCCTATTTTGCAAAATCGAGTTGATTGATGATTACTAGGATCAGCTCATGAATAACGGGGACATGAAGAGAGGAAATTATTTAAATATCAATGTATCTTATTGGGGATCAACTGTTTAAAAGGAATATCCATATCTACCCTCATACTGTTTGTTGATCCCACACTCTCTACTGAAGCTCACACTCATATGGGCAGCAATATGAGACAGGGCAGAGAAAAGGGGGAAATGTTACAGCATATTTTGACATGCATAGAAAAAATGTGCTTTGATAATGCTTTGATACAGAATAAAGGTAGACATTTTCATGCAAGACAGGAGTCCAAATTGTAGGTTTCAGTGGGATTGAGACACTAGGAATATATCCTAGGCTCTACAGTATATAAGGCTCTAAAAGAATACTACATGAGTAAGTAGATAAATAATACACCTGATTTAGGCTACATTATTGCAGGCTAAATGTTTCTGATCAGTGGTCAAACTAATAAATTAGCTACCGCTTGTCCACTTTTCCAGACAGAGATCAATTACATAGACAGTACCAATCAAAAGTTTGGACACACCAACTCATTCAAGGGTTTTTCTTTATTTTTACTATTTTCGACATTGTAGAATAATAGTGAAGACATGAAAACTAAGAAATAACACATATGGAATCATGTAGTAACCAAACAAAGTGTTAACCCTTGTGTGGTGTTCATGTTGTTGTTAGTCACCCAACGTCCGCAGGTCTGATGAACCCACAACATTACTGGGTTTTTAAAACAATACAGCCATAACAATTTACCTAAAAATACTTCATACTTAATAATTAGATGTTAACTTATATCAATTACAAGCCAAATAGACAGCATACATGGCTAACATTTGTCACTTACCTCTGCTAGATCACATTCAAAAGCATTTCGCTACACCTGCAATAACATCTGCTAAACATGATTTGATTTTGATTTATCAATAAAAGCGCTATTTGTTTTCTTTGATAAAAGAAGACATGGGTGGAATAAATCATGGGTGGAATAAATCATGTTTATCTTGAACAAATATGAATGAAACAAGGTTTTCATCACTATTGATGTTTATTGCTTTGAACTTAACAAATTGGAAGGACACATTTTACATACAGTATTTTACAGAAATTGTAAATGAGCCCCATTGAACACAAATTAAGGCTGGTCTACACAGGGACAGAGTTTTACTGTGTGTGTGTTACAAATGTATTTCTTGCACTTGATGCATGTGTACTGTGTCTTCCTGTCCTTCTTGGGTCCACACACATCACAGAGCTTCTTCTTGTTGCTACTGGCTGCAATCTAGAATTATGAAAACAATTAGTTCAGGAATTTTACTAACATCTCAGTCACCCACAGTTACAACAGGCCAATGTAGGAGAGTCAGACACACACATGCAATAATATCACTCACTTTCTCCCGGTATTGGAGTTGTAGGTTCTGTGAGTCGGGCGAATGGAGCACCAGCATCCTGAATCCTCCTCACGATGGCTGCAGAACCTGGGGTCCTTGGGATATGTTGCCTCCTCTGGATTACCAATGCCTTGCCCAGCTCCTCGAGAAAGAGTCGTATCCTCTGGTGCTTCCCTCTGTTCCAATCTGGGTTCTACGCCATCCAGATGAAAAATGCGTTGAACACAGAGATGTCCAAGATGTTGAAGAGCATCACAAGTGATCAGTTTAGGGTTCTTCTTTTGCAGCTGTAGCCAGTCACCAGCTTGTTTAAATTGTCCACTCCTTATTTTGTGGCATTCTAATCCATTTTGATTTCTGGTTTTTGATGTTCCTGGCCACAGAATCTCCCATCCCTATGCAGCGTACTCATGACTACCACATTTTTGCCTTTCTTTGGCAAGTAGGACACTAGGGACATGTCGGCCGTGAACAAAAATTTGAGCAATTGATAGGCCTGTTCCGTGTATTCAACAGCTGAGGTGGGAGCTCTGGCTTGTTTTTTGTCCTGTTCTTACCATCGTCAGCTTCCTCTTGAGGTGCTCCTGTCCCAGCTTGTGCAAATTAAAAAGTTATCACATGTGATGTTGAGTCCCTGTGTCACATCCAGGACAACTCGCATCCCTTGGTTCTTCTCAGGGGCTCCTCCATCTGGTTTCCCCGTATACACTTGCAAGTTCCACGCATATGATGAACCAGCATCACAGGCAGCCCAGATATTGATTCCATATTTTGTGGGTTTAGATGGTATGTACTGCCTGAAGCGGCAGCGGCCCCTAAATGGCATAAGCTGCTCATCAACAGTAATGTTGGGCCCAGGGTTGTAAAACAGGTGAAGGCGGTCCACAAACTTGTCCCACACTGACCTGATTGCAGCTAGCTTGTCTCTCTACCGCCGAGCTGGTCTGGTGTCTCGGTTATCGAAGCGGATATAATGTGGAATTTTTCCAGAGACATTGTTGCACTGAAAAGTTCTCTGCCAGTGTCTGCATCCCACAGGGATTCTGTGGATTACCCATTGGATCTGAAAACACCAGTAAGGATAAGAACCCCAATGTATACATGTAAATGTCTCCAAAAAAACACCTTCCCTCCAAATTAGTGCAGTCCAGAATGATTTTCTGGATGATGTCTGAGGTAAACAGTTCAAAAGAAGACTTTATGTCCTGCACATGAGTAACCGCCATCCTCGTCGGCCCTGGTTGCATCCTTATCACATTGGCAGTCATGCGGGGTGGCTCATTCATTGGGCAAGACCATCATTCAATTTCACAATTTTCTTAAATACAGTTGAAGTCGGAAGTTTACATACACTTAGGTTGGAGTCATTAAAACTCGTTTTTCAACCACTACACAAATTTCTTCTTAACTGTTGAGGATGGGGGCGCTGTTGTCACTATTTATGCTAATCGTGTAATTTTTGAAACGGCTTCCCACAAAATTCTTGATCATACAATATGCATATTATTATTATTATTGGATAGAAAACAGTCTATAGTTTCTATAGGAGTTGAAATTTGGTCTCTAAGTGGAACAGAACCCATTCTACAGCAATTTCCCTGACATGGAGTCAGATTTCAGAAATGTTGGCCCCTGATCTGGAGTCAGTTAAAAGGGCACTGTTATTGCTATGAGTATACGGACACTGCTTACGTCTTCCCCTGGATGCCTTTACGTGATGACGATTTGAATGGGGTCGATTGCGCGTTCACAGGCACTATAAATTAAAAAACCCTGTAGCTAGCAAGTCTTTTCTTGCTGCGTAATGCGCCTGGAGGACATCGACCCGCACTTGTTCCAAGCATTAGTGGAGGGAGTAATATTACTCTGGTCATGTTTCTACTCGTTATGGGAGTTAAAAACATCATAAGGTAGTTAATTTAAAGCGTTTTATAGCAATTTATATCCGTTTAGTGCGATTTTGGGACATTTATTTCTGAAACGCTGTGAATTGCTGGGCACGCTTCCAGTTCATCCCGAACGCAGTTGGCATTTCCACATGGCAAGAGGACAGCTTTCCACCAAAAGACGATTAGACCCAAGAAAGCATCCTTTGCCCAAGATACTGATGGAAGAACAGCTCAAAGTAGGACATTTTTATTATGATAAATCGTGTTTCTGTCGAAAAATGTTAGTGGCTTAGGACGCCATGTTTTTTGACGTAGCTTCGCTTGGCGCAAACTGTATTGAAAAGTAAGGATAATTTAAAAAATGTAATTCCGCGATTGTATTAAGAATTAAATTGTCTATCAATCCCTGTCCACCTTATATTTTTTAGTCACGTTTATGAGTATTTATGTATAAAAGTAGATCACTGTCTAATATGGCGCACGGACATTTTCTCACCAGCTGGGCTACATTTCACATTGTCTAACCATGATTTTGGTGGCTAAATATAAACATTTTCGATCAAACTCTATATGGATTGTGTAATATGATGTTACAGGAGTGTCATCTGAAGAATTCTGAGAAGGTTAGTGAAAAAATTAATATATTTTGGCGATGTTGACGTTATCGCTCACTTTGGCTAGAATCAACGCTGGGCTGCTATGTGCTATGTGCTATGCTAATATAATGATTTATTGTGTTTTCGCTGTAAGACACTTAGAAAATCTGAAATATTGTCTGTATTCACAGGATCTGTGTCTTTCGATTAGTGTATGCTGTGTATTTTTACGAAATGTTTGATGATTAGTAAGTAGGTAAACACGTTGCTCTATGTAGTTATTCTAGTCCATTTGTGACGGTGGGTGCAATTGTAACCTATGCCATCTACCTGAAATATGCACTTTTTTCTAGCTACTGGTGTTGGTGGACAAATAAAAGATGGTGGATTATGCTAATGTGTTTTTAGGTAATAGATGTACATCTTTACATATTGTGTCTTCCCTGTAAAACATTTTAAAAATCGGACATGTTGGCTGGATTCACAAGATCTGTGTCTTTCATTAGCTGTATTGGACTTTAATGTGTGAAAGTTAAATATTTAAAAAAAAATAATAATAATTGAATTTCGCGGCACTGGTTTTTCAGTGGGGGTGGGGGGGGAGTGCCGCTAGCGGCACCCTCATCCTAGACAGGTTAACAAATCATAGGTTTGTCAAGTCAGTTAGGACATCTACTTTGTGCATGACAAGACATTTTTCCAACAATTGTTTACAGACAAATTATTTCACTTATAATTCACTGTTTCACAATTCCATTGGGTCAGAAGTGTACATACACCAAGTTGACTGTGCGTTTAGAAGCTTCTGATAGGCTAATTGACATCATTTGAGTAAATTGGACCTGTGGATGTATTTCAAGGCCTACCTTCAAAATCAGTGCCTTCTTGCTTGACATCATGGGAATATCAAAAGAAATCAGCCAAGACCTCAGAAAAAAAATTGTAGACCTCCACAAGTCTGGTTCATCTTTGGGAGCAATTTCCAAATGACTGAAGGTAACCACGTTCATCTGTACAAACAATAGCACGCAAGTATAAACAACATGGGACCACGTAGCCATCATACCGCTCAGGAAGGAGACGCGTTCTGTCTCCTAGAGATTAACGTACTTTGGTGCGAAAAGTGCAAATCAATCCCAGAACATCAGCAAAGGACTCTGTGAAGATGCTGGAGGAAACAGGTACAAAAGTATCTATATCCACAGTAAAACGAGTCCTATATTGACATAACCTGAAAGGCCACTCAGCAAGGAAGAAGCCACTGCTCCAAAACCGCCATAAAAAAGCCAGACTACGATTTGCAACTACACATTGGGACAAAGATTGTACTTTTTGGAGAAATGTCTTCTGGTCTGATGAAACAAAAATAGAACTGTTTGACCATAATGACCATCATTATGTTTGGAGGTAAAAGGGGGAGGCTTGCAAGCCGAAGAACACCATCCCAACTGTGAAGCACAGGGGTGGCAGCATCATGTTGTGAGGGTGCTTTGCTGCAGGAGGGACTGGTGCACTTCACAAAATAGATGGCATCATGAGGAAGGAAAATGATGTGGATATATTGACGAAACATCTCAAGACATGAGTCAGGAAGTTAAAGTTTGGTCACAAATGGGTCTTCCAAATGGACAATGACACCAAGAATACTTCCAAAGTTGTGGCAAAATGGATTAACCTGTTGGGGATGGGGGCGCTGTTTAGACTATTTATGCTAATGTGGCTAATTTTTTAAACGGCTTCCCACAAAATCCTTGATCGTACAATATGCATATTATTATTATTATTGGATAGAAAACAGTCTATAGTTTCTATAGGAGTTGAAATTTTGTCTCTAAGTGGAACAGAGCCCATTCTACAGCAATTTCCCTGACATGGAGTCAGATTTGAGAAACGTTGGCCACTTTTCTGAAGTCATTTAAAAGGGCTCTGTCGTTGCTATGACTATACGGACACTTCTTACGTCTTCCCCTGGATGCCTTTACGTGATGACGATTCCAACGGGCTCGATTGCTCGTTCACAGGCCCTACAAATGAAAAAAACCTTTAGCTAGCAAGTCTTTTCTTGCTGCGTAACGCGCGTGGAAGACACCGACCCTCTCCTGTTCCAAGCGTTAGTTTAGCCTGTTATATTTCTCCGGTCATCTTTTCACTCGTTATAGGAGTTACAAACATCACAAAGTAGTTAATTTAAAGCGTTTTATAGCAATTTATATCCGTTTAGTGCGATTTTGGGACATTTATTTTTGCAACGATGTGAAAAGTTGGGCACGCTTTTCAGTTCATCCCGAACGTAGTTGACATTTCCACATGGCAAGAGGACAGCTTTCCACCAAAAGACGATTTCTCCCAAGAAAGGATCCTTTGCCCAAGATACTGATGGAAGAACAGCTCAAGGTAGGACATTTTTATTATGATAAATCGTGTTTCTGTCGAAACATTTTAGTGGCTTAGGACGCCATGTTTTTTGACGTAGCTTCGCTTGGCGCAAACTGTATTGAAAAGTAAGGATAAATTAAAAAATGTAATAACGCAATTGTATTAAGAATTAAATTGTCTATCAATCCCTGTCCACCCTATATTTTTTAGTCACGTTTATGAGTATTTATGTATAAGAGTAGATCACTGTCTAAGTGGCGCAAGGACAAATTCTGACCAGCCGAGTTACATTTCACATTGTCTAACCATGATTTTGGTGGCTAAATATAAACATTTTCGATCAAACTGTATATGCATGTTGTAATGTGATGTTACAGGAGTGTCATCGGAAGAATTCTGAGAAGGTTAGTGAAAAAATTAATATCTTTTGGCGATGTTGACTTTTATCGCTCACTTTGGCTAGAATCAATGCTGGGCTGCTAATTGCTATGTGCTAAGCTAATATAACGATTTATTGTGTTTTCGCTGTAAGACACTTAGAAAATCTGAAATATTGTCTGTATTCACAGGATCTGTGTCTTTCGATTCGTGTATGCTGTGTATTTTTACGAAATGTTTGATGATTAGTAGTTAGGTAAACACGTTGCTCATTGTAATTATTCTAGTCCATTTGTGATGGTGGGTGCAATTGTAAACTATGCCATATACCTGAAATATGCACTTTTTTCTAACAAAACCTATCCCATACCATAAATATGTTATCAGACTGTCATCTAATGAGTTTTTTTGTTGGTTAGGGGCTATAAATATCTTAGTTTAGCCGAATTGGTGATGGCTACTGGTGTTGGTGGACAAATAAAAGATGGTGGAATATGCTAATGTGTTTTTAGGTAATAGATGTACATCTTTACATATTGTGTCTTCCCTGTAAAACATTTTAAAAATCGGAAATGTTGACTGGATTCATAAGATCTGTGTCTTTCATTAGCTGTATTGGACTTTAATGTGTGAAAGTTAAATATTTTAAAAAAATATTTTTTTTGAATTTCGCGGCACTGGTTTTTCAGTGGGGGGGGGGGGGGAGTGCCGCTAGCGCCACGCTGATCCTAGACAGGTTAAGGACAACAAAGTCAAGGTATTGGAGTGGCCATCACAAAGCCCTGACCTCAATCCCATAGAAAATTTGTGGTCAGAACTGAAAAAGCGTGTGAGCAAGGAGGCCTACAAACCTGACTCAGTTACACCAGCTCTGTCAGGAGGAATGGGCCAACATTCACCCAACCTTTTGTGGGAAGCTTTTGGAAGGCTACCCCTAAATATTTGACCCAAGTTAACTTCTCTTGGGGAGGGGGCAGCATTCAGAATTTTGGATGAAAAGCATGCCCAAATTAAACTGCCAGCTACTCATCCCCAGAAGATAAGATATGCATATTATATAGTAGTAGGCGAAACCCCGAGGACAAACCATTCAGATTATAATTTTTTTTAAGTCACTCTCTTTTTAATGAGATTTCATTGGGAAACCAGATTTCTAAGGGACCTTCTTGCAGTTCCTACTGCTTCCAATGGATGTCAACAGTCTTTAGAAATTGGTTGAGGTTATTCCTTTGTGTAATGAAGAAGTACTGCCATCTTGAAGGAGGGTCACTCGAAGTGTCCTGTTTGTTAGAAGCGCATGACCAGAAAGGTAGCTACAGTTAGTTTTAATCCTGTATTGAACACAGATCATCCCATCTTCAATTTGATCGATTATTTACCATAAAAAATACCGAAAGTTGAATTACAAAAGTAGTTTGATATTTTTTGGCAAAGTTTACAGGTAACCTTTGAGATAATTTGTAGTCACGTGTCACAATTTGGAACCAGTGTTTTTCTGGATCAAACGCGCCAAATAAATGGACATTTTGGATATATATCAACGGAATTAATCAAACAAAAGGACAATTTTTTATGTTTATGGGACATATTGGAGTGCCAACAACAGAAGCTCGTCAGAGGTAAGGCATGAATTATATTTTTATTTCTGCGTTTTGTGTCGCGCCTGCAGGGTTGAAATATGCTTCTCTCTCTTTGTTTACAATGGTGCTAACTCAGATAATAGCAGCGTTTGCTTTCGCCGAAAAGCCTATTTGAATTCTGATCTGTCTTCTGGATTCACAACCAGTGTAGCTTTAATTTGGTATCTTTCATGTGTGATTTAATGAACGTTTGATTTTTATAGTAATTTTTATAGTAATTCATTTGAATTTGGCGCTCTGCATTTTCTCTGGCTTTTTGCCAAGTGAGACAGTAGCGTCCCGCCTAAACTCAGATTTTTGGATATAAATATGAACTTTACCGAACAAAACATACAGTACATGTATTGTGTAAGATGAAGTCCTATGAGTGTCATCTGATGAAGATCATCAAAGGTTAGTGATTCATTTTATCTATATTTCTGCTTTTTGTTACTCCTCTCTTTGGCTGGAAAAATGGCTGTCTTTTTCTGTAACTTGGCTCTAACCTAACATAATCATTTGGTGTGCTTTCATAGTAGAACCTTTTTGAAATCGGACACTTTGGCTGGATTTACAACAAGTGTATCTTTAAAATGGTGTAAAATACTTGTATGTTTGAGAAATTTAAATTATGGGATTTCTGTTGTTTTGAATTTGGCGCCCTGCAGTTTCCCTGGCTGTTGACGAGGACGCTACCATCCCACATACCCTAGTGAGGTTAAACAATTTAAAGGCAATGCTACCAAATACTAATTGAGTGTATGTAAACTTCTGACCCACCAGGAATGTGATGAAATAAATAAAAGCTGAAATATATAATTCACTCAACTTTTATTCTGATATTTCACATTCTTAAAATAAAGTGATGATCCTAACTGACCTAAAACAGGGAATTTTTACAAGGATTAAATGTCAGGAATTGTGAAACTGAGTATAAATGCATCTGGCTAAGGTGTATGTAAACTTCCAACTTCAACTGTACATATTTCTCTTCCTGCAGGCTGCTGATGAGCTTGTTGCTGATGGGCTGGTCCTGGGTCTGGCTAATGACGGGTGGTCCTGGGGCTGGCTGAGGGTCAATCTCATCCTCTTCTTCCAACTCACTGTCAGACTCCAAATTGACAGAGACATGATGCTCATATTCAGAAAATGAATCATCTTCCAAAAAAAAATATTTCTAAGGAGCTCTGAGCAGAGAAGATTTTTGAAATACTGATTGATTGTGAGCAGGAGCCATACATGCAAAGCTATTTATTTGTTGTGTCCCTCCCCCAATTTGCAACTGGCTGGGGTAAATACAGCTTCTTTTTTTTAATTTTATTTTTTACAATGTTTTGAAATAATGTCTCAAAATAATGTATTGTAATAACATTGTGCAGGTTCCCGAAAGACATTGTGTAGTAAAGAGTGAGAGAAAAGAAGGGAGACGGGCAGACAGATAGGGAGACAGACAGGTTCTTGGTGCTATGTTGAAACAGCAAGCCCAGGGAGGAGGAAGACAGAGTGAAGGCACACAGCAAACCTTTTTGTTTCATTTCTACTTGTTTTCACCTACACACACACTTTTCCACACTTTTATTACCCTTGGGTCCAGTGGACCTGAACACCACATATGTAATATAAATGTGTAGGGGGGTGCACATTGTGCACTCAATGAAAATGTGTTATTTTACATGTTCTTCACAAGAAATGTGCCAAGACCAAATGAGTCTCAGGGTGAAACAAATATTCATTGTAGAATTTACATTTTATTAAACATTGAAAATGGGTCCCACAGACCCGAACACCAGTCAAGGGTTAAACAAATCAAAATATAGTTCATATTTTAGATTCTTCAAAGTAGCCACCCTTTTACTTGATGACAGCTTTGCACACTCTTGGCATTCTCTCAACCAGCTTCACCTGGAATGTTTTTCCAACAGTCTTGAAGGAGTTCCCACATGTGCTGAGCACTTGTTGGCTGCTTTCCTTCACTCTACGGTCCAACTCATTCCAAACCATCTCAATTGGGTTGAGATCGGGTGATTGTGGAGGCCAGGTCATCTAATGCAGCACTCCATCACTCTCCTTCTTGGTCAAATAGCCCTTACACAGCCTGGAGGTGTGTTGGGTTGTTGTCCTGTTTCAAAAAATGATGGTCCCTCTAAGGGTAAACCAGATGGGATGGTGTATTGCTGCAGAATGTTGTGGTAGCCGTGCTGGTTCAGTGTGCCTTGAATTTCAAATAAATCACAGACAGTGTCACCAGCAAAGCACCCCCACACCATCATACCATCTCCTCCACGCTTCATGGTGGGAACCACACATGCGGAGATCATCCGTTCACCTACGCTGTGTCTCACAAAGACACCGTGGTTGGAACCAAAAATTGCAAATTTGGACTCATCAGACCAAAGGACAGATAAAGAAAAACCCTGGAATGAGTAGGTGTGTCCAAACTTTTGACTGGTACTGTATATTCAACAGAGATTCAGTGAAACAAATCACATTGATTGGTTATCAGACAAGTCACAGGCTTTTGAGTAGGACAGGCTACTATGTGAGTGAAGAGCAAAATCCACCAATATGCTAAATGTTCTGATCAGCTAATATATGACCAAACTAGAATAAAGGTGATCATTAGCACTTATCTCAATTTAGCTAATATTTCCCCAGCACTCACTTCAACGTAGCTATTTACCCAGCCTAATTGTTACCAAATATCCAAACAGCGATTCAGTGGAAACTAAGATCTGGCATTGATTTATCTAGTTGAGTCCCCCACGGTTGTCTCAAAGCAGCGCGATAGCAGTGTCCCAATTAAAATGGTGCTGAAATTATAATCTACGTGACCGCACATGACAATTGCTTTAAATTGGTATAATGGTTGGATATAACTTGGGGAGTTTTAGTGTGTGCAAGAAATTGATACATACATTCAATTGCATTAGCCAACTACATTCCAATATTTAAAAATTCAGTTCATCATAACTAATATGAGTTTTCCTCTCTGCGCTTTATCTAGGAGCAATGGCTGTTTCCTTATCTCCTCATTCTGCAGCACATGTTGTGTATTTTGTGGAATTGCATTAGTGCGATATTGGGGGAAAAATGTGGGTCTTGTAAAATTTCCTGGGTCTTGTAACTTTTGGGGAAAGTTCAAGAGTGGTCCCGGGATCCCAGTTACCTGTGTTAATCCCTCCTGTGTATGGAGTACCATCCGGTCACACACTAATCATCATATCAAGGAACATCTTCCAAACTTCCTGTTAAAACTCTTGTTCCTTTGCCAACAGCTCCACTGTAGTTTTGTTGTGCAGTCTGTTTCCAGTACAGTATGTTGTAAAGACAAACAAACAGACGAAAGCCTCCACTCAGCTGGGTGGCATATGTCCCATCGAGCAAGGTTACCCTCTCCATGCCAGCAGACGAGCACAGCTTGATCGAGTGATGGAGTCCAAACCTTCTGCCAAATTGGATGATGGGAAAATGATATGCTCGGCACAAGCCCCTGTGTTGATGAAAAGAAACTCTGAAAATGGACTTCTATTTTTAGCGTCAGAGAGTGGCGGTAATCGGCTGGGGCCAGTCGAGTTCTGCCTGCTAGCCGAATGCTGGGATGAAACGCTGTGTCGATGGCTTCTGTTAAACAGAGTCATTTGATTTATTTGGCAATCTGCCTTTGCTCTTATCGTTTCCAAGCCAGTGAGGATCCCTAAATAAAACAGAGATTTCTAGGGAGAAACTGCATAGTACAAACGTCCTATGCAGAGACCGTACTGGAGACATTTAAATATTACCCAATTTCGTGGGAGGAGGGGATGGGTATAACATATGTCCCTGTCAGGCTGGCAACGCTGCACTGAACTGGAGGAGCAGAGGGAGAGAGAGAGGGCCCCTGTGGTACCATGGACTGGTGGTTATACTACTCTACCCATCTTCACTGTATTACCTTCCCCCTACTCTTCTCAGTCCCACACTGCACAGCACAGACTCCCACACTCTCACTAGGACAGGAGGCCAGGCAGATTACAGAGTGGAAAGGTAGACTACTGTGTGTGTGTGTGTGTGTGTGTGTGTGTGTGTGTGTGTGTGTGTGTGTGTGTGTGTGTGTGTGTGTGTGTGTGTGTGTGTGTGTGTGTGTGTGTGTGTGTGTGTGTGTGTGTGTGTGTGTGTGTGTGTGTGTGTGTGTGTGTGTGTGTGTGTGTGTGTGTGTGTGTGAATGTCCCTGTGTATTCAGGTAAATGTACTAGCGGTAGCGCCATATGGCTCCTTTATTCCATCCTATACAGCACAACTATTGTTTAATTAACACTCAAAAGCAGCAACCAAAGAGCTCTGAATTAACTAATCCTATTTTAACCACTATTTGATGTCTATTTTTACAGGTATATTTTCACAGTGCATTTGTATGGTAATCTGAGCACACATTGTGCCTAGTTAAATTGTACTGCTGTTATTTTCAGCAGCAATAATACTTCAACCTTTGTTTCATTATGAGAAGAGGAGGGATGATGGAGTGGGTAAAACTTTTGAAACGTGATTTGTTGCTGTGGCTGTGGAAAAGCCATAATCACACAGCCTGGCATTTTCCATTATAGCTTGACAGCTCTTTTAAGTCCCACACTTTTCCAAGGCTTGTTGGTCTTTTTACAATTTCACTTTGGCACAGATTGCTTGTTATATTCTTCTGTAAATATATACAGTTTCAGTCAAAAGTTTGGACACACCTACTCATTCAAGGGTTTTTCTTTATTTTTACTATTTTCTACATTGTACAATAATAGTGAAGACATCAAAACTATGAAATAACGCATATGGAATCATGTAGTAACCAAAAAAATGTTAAACAAATATATTTTACATATATATTTTATATTTGAGATTCTTCAGTGTAGCCGCCCTTTGCCTTCATTACAGCTTTGCACACTCTTGGCATTCTCTCAACCAGCTTCATGAGGTAGCCACCTGGATTGCATTTCAATTAACAGGTGTGCCTTGGTAAAAGTTAATTTGTGGAATTTCTTTCCTTCTTAATGTGTTTGAGCCAATCAGTTGTGTTGTGACAAGGTAGGGGTGGTTTACAGAAGATAGCCCTATTTGGTAAAAGACCAAGTCCATATTATGGCAAGAACAGCTCAAATAAGTAAAGAGAAATGACACTCCATCATTAATTTAAGACATGAAGGTCAGTCGCAAAAACTATCAAGTGCTATGATGAAACTGGCTCTCATGAGGACTGCCACAGGAAAGGAAGACCCAGACTTACCTCTGCTGCAGAGGATAAGTGCATTAGAGTTACCAGCGTCAGATTGCAGCCCAAATAAATGCTTCACAGAGTTCAAGCAGCAGACACATCAACTGTTCAGAAGAGACTGCATGAATCAGGCCTTCATAGTCAAATTGCTGCAAAGAAACCACTACTAAAGGACACCAATAAGAAGAAGATACTTGCTTGGCCAAGAAACACGAGCAATGGACATTAGACCGGTGGAAATCTGTCCTTTGGTCTGATGAGTCCAAATTTGAGATTTATGGTTCCAACCGCCGGGTCTTTGTGAGACGCAGAGTAGTTGAACGGATGATCTCTGCATGTATGGTTCCCACCGTGAAGCATGGAGGAGTAGGTGTGATGGTGTGGAGGTGTTTTGCTGGTGACACTGTCTGTGATTTATTTAATGCAACCGCTGTGTCAGATTTTAAAAAAACTTTACGGAAAAATAAACCATGCAATAATCTCAGACGGAGCTCAGAACAATAGCCAAATTATCCGCCATGTTGGACTCAACAGAAACCATAAAATACATGATAATTGTTTCCTTACCTTTGATGAATTCATCAGAATGCAGTCCTAGGAATCCCAGGTCCACAATAAATGCTAGATTTGTTCGTTAATGTTCGTTATTTATGTCAAATTAGCTACTTTGGACATGTTTACCAATCGCCAAACCCAAAGCGCGTCCACTACCGTCCACTATAATGTGACGAAATGTCCAAAAGTTCCGTTACAGTCAGTAGAAACATGTCAAACGATGTACTGAATCAATCTTTAGAATGTTGTTAACATACATCTTGAATAACGTTCCAACCGGAGAATTTCATCGACTTCAGTTGACCGAAGGAACGGAGCTGACTCTCACGTGAACACGTTCAATGCGTGATCACCTCCTGCCAGTGATCACTAATTCCTTTCTCCTTCGGCCCCACTTCACATTAGATTCATCAGACAAAGTTCTATTGACTGTTGACATCTAGTGGAAGCCGTAGGAAGTGAAAACTCATCAATGACTCGCTGTGATTTCAAAGAGAGTTTGGTTGAAAATTGGCACCCCCAGAAAAAATACAAACAGGAAGTGGAACTTCTCAGGTTTTTCCCTGCCATGTGAGTTCTGTTATACTCACAGACATAATTCAAGCAGTTTTAGAAACTTCAGAGTGTTTTCTATCCAATATGAATAATAATATGCATATATTAGCAACTGGGAATGAGGAGCAGGCCGTTTAATATGGGCACCTCTGTGCACCTTTCATCCAAGCTACTCAATACTGCCCCTTCAGCCATAAGAAGTTAACCAGCATGGTTACCACAGCATTATACAGCGATACACCACCCCATCTGGTTTGCGCTTAGAGGGACTATCATTTGTATTTCAACAGGACAACGAACCAAAACACACCTCCAGGCTGTGTAAGGGCTATTTGACCAAGAAGGAGAGTGATGGAGTGCTGCATCAGTTGAACTGGACTCCACAATCACCCGACCTGAACCCAATGAGTTGGGATGAGTTGGACCGCAGAGTGAAGGAAAAGCAGCCAACAAGTACTCAGCATATGTGGGAACTCCTTCAAGACTGTTGGAAAAACATTCCTCATGAAGCTAGTTGAGAGAATGCTAAAAGTGTGCATGATTCCATGTGTGTTATTTTATAGTGTTGATGTCTTTATTATTATTCTACAATGTAGAAAATGGTAAAAAATAAAGAAAAACGCTTGAATGAGGGAATGAGGTGTGTCCAAACTTTTGACCGGTACTGTGCATTGCACCATCAGTCATAAAAAGTATTTTAGGTCTATGATGAAAGTAAAATGGAATATAGCATTGCAGATCAGTGATGAAGGTTGATTAAGTACTGTTCTTGAGTTCAAATCAACTACAACAAAAACTCTACGGACAGACAAAAGATAACACAACTGCAATGTTTCCATTCTTTTGGGTGTAGAAGGGCAATAGAATAAATTAAAGTCAATCATAATTGGCTTGGAAAATGGGGTTTGGATAGGGATCACTTCACACATGTGCTACGTTTTCCCGACATGAAACATACTGACATTCCACTTCCTCTTCCATTTTGAAACAGTTCACTGTATGCCACTATATCTGTATGACCCTGGTCTCTCCTTGACCTTCTCTTCTCCCAGTTTCACTACATCAGCTCCATCTCTGTCTACATGTGAGATGGAGCCTGAGTCAATCACTCCCATCAGCCTGAGCCAGGGGATCGATGAGCAACTGGGCCTCTTACTGTAATCACTGACCCATTCCCCAGCCACCATTTGCCCCCTGACCCCTCCTCCCGAGCCCTGAGCAGAGAGCTCTATTTCTGCAGAGTCGGGTCCAAAAGGTTGTAATGATTTTAGTTCACTCAGGCTCTGGCCCCTGAGCTCCCTCAAGCTCACAAAGGCACAGCACTTTTCTTTCCCATCATTCTACAGTGTTGAAGACTACACATTTTCTCTGTAGAAACAGCAGTTATGTGAGCCATGAAGAAATGTTCATTCAGAGAACAACGTGGGTTATTATGTACTGTAACAGATAGACTGGTGGGCTGCACTGTGCATTCTCTACCTTAATGAGTCCATGGAGGCAGGAAGGCAGATGACCTGTCAAACTGTCTTTATGTTCTAAATGTTTTCCTAATCCATGTCTATCTGAACAGATGTTATGCTGTCTCTCTGATGATGCAGGCACTTAGTTGGAGAGACTGAAGTATCTAAGCTACATACAGTACCTAAGGGGGTTTTAAGGTTTCTATCTTATACACTCCAGATTTGTGTCTCCATGGCAACCCTCAACCTGCATCACATGGTCCTGCATGAAGTCTCCACCAGTGTTCTGTGTCTAAGGGCAACAAAGTGTTCAACACCTGCCTCAAATATTTGCTAGATTTGGATCGATGACCAGGGTTAGCAATTAAACGATGATCGGTACACCTGTTCTCTTCCTATCCTACCTTCTCCCTAACCGGCGTCACCGGAACCGGTAGCGACGGTGGCATGTTGGCTCTGGGCCCATGGTGGATGCCGTGGCAACATGAGACGCACGGCAGCTGGAGAGCCGGTGGGACTGTGGGAAAATATTTGTTCAGGCCCAAGGATCTCCCATGGAACAACTCATCTGTCATCTGTGAACAGCTGCCGGAACCAGATGATGCAAACAGCATTCGAATGAATGAACCTGTTGGCGATAGGGGTGCTCATCTTTCACATCGCCCTGGGCATACAATGAAACTATGTTGAACCAGAGTGGAATAGAGGTTGAATTGACGTCTGTGCACAGTGGGATAGCTTTACTTACGGTGGAGCGGTGGGAGACCGTGTAACAACATTTTCCACACAGACATGATGGAGGAACGCGCGGTTTGTGTGTCACAGAGGTGGTATGTACTATTACTGTATGATGGTGAAGTCTTGTAAAATAAAGACCTAGAGTATTTTAACTATTGCTTCAGAAACTGGCATACAATACCATGGGAGCATTCTATAAAATCCCAGCAGGTTTGGTACAGTACATGCTACATATGGAAGAGGTTGTCCATATTTTGAGAGTAACACCCATATTACATGCATTTAGTCATTAATGTGAGTCAAGCTAAAATTACCATTCAAATTATTCCATAAAGGCTTCAATAATAACACGCACATTTCTGGTGTTCTCTCGCCTCCTTTTGAATGTGTTCAGTGATGTCTGTGTTCAGTGATGTCGGGGCTGACACAATGTGAAGATGTGTGAGGCGATGTCAGAACCTTTAATCTTTCCAACAGCTGCTCTTTGGAAGTTGCATTTGACTTAATTTATACGTCAGACTCTTCAAACAGAATTCACAGTGAGCCATGGGAAGAGTGCTGATTGAGTTAAAAGACCGTATCTCTAAGTCAACAGCCAAACCTGTCATCACCTCGGCGAGCAATGTATTGCAAAAGCAGAACTACTCTAGTGATGTGTCATTTGGCAGCACATAGATATTTCTCAGAGATGCTCTAGTACCTCCTAATGCTGTGGGTCCTCAGGACGTGTGATCTGACAGTGGATTCACTGTGGTCCAGCATTAGACATGGTTATAGAAACTGCAAAACACACCAGCTCTGGTGATCCCAATTCTATGTAACCTTTATTTAAACCAATTAAGGCAACATTTGAAAGATAAATAAGATATTCTCCAACAGAGACCTGGCCATGAAATAACTATTGTATATTGTGAGCTGTTCTATCATGCTGTTGGGGCTTCAGCACATGCTGCATTTGACCAAAGTACATGTTACAAACCTCCCATGGCAGCATGTAACAGGGGTCAAAATATAACATATGCATAGATCCATTCTATGCAAATCAAGATTCAAATCACCTCCTTAGAGATACTGTATGACTTTGCATCAAGAGGAAAGAGTGCTGTCATGTTTGGATAGAGTGGGCGTAGCCCTGGGATCGAGAGAGGGATCCCACTATGTGTGTGTGTAAGGTCCTCTGTGAGTGATCACCAGCCCTGTTGAAAGGAGGTCCTGCTTAGCCCCCATGAGCAGGCTGACTGGGGTGTCACCAGATGTTAGTGTCAAGCCCAGGGACCGCACATCTAGGTGAGTCAGAGCAAAAGCTGCCGTTTGTTACCATTGCGCCAAGGACCCATCACTTCATCTTTTCACAAGTCTTTTTATGTAACATCTCTTTCCCTCACTCCGTCTCTTCATTGTTCTCTATTTCTGTCTCCCCCTCTTGCTGGTTGTTATGAATAAGTCATAAAATTGCGAGCGGCAGACAATGGTATTTTCTCTTCAGCGCGTGTTTTTAAAATTTGGAGCTTTAAGAGCGGTGGGAACAATAGAAAGTGAAGAGAATGCATGTGGAGATGGACGGCTGAAATCCACATTGTTCACTCCCTGAGGAGCTGAGCTTAGGTGTACAGAGGTTCCACATTGTTTACCGTTGCTGAGTTGGTAAATAAATAGACAAATAATTGATGTATGTCTTAAGGGGCTTCTGTTTAGAAGCAAGAGAAGCTTTGAAAACCTTTGCATCTAAGAGAACTACACACAGCAGACAACTAGCTAATTACCTTTTCAAGGCCTGAGTTGTGGATTTATCATTTAAGTCTCTCAAAGCTATTCAAAGGTATCACCTACCTGACAGAGTGAGCTCAGTAACCATTGTGTAGATTAAACCAATGTATTTTGTCAGCTATGACTTAAACCATTAAATCAATCACATTTAAAGACAAGCATGCAGAGGAAGCCTTTCTTCCTCCCAAAGTCAGTCAAGAAGGTTACATTGTCAATTCTCACATTCATTGGATGGGAAAAGGGTGCATTCCTAATATGGACATTGTTTATTACTATGATCACAAGGTCATTTATTCAGATGTATAATAATTCCTAGGGCGATCTCTTCTTAATCAACAGCAGGGTGTTTGTTTACGGGCTGTGGAGTGGCCTTGCCACAGCCACATTCACTCTAATAAAGTGAAGCATTCTGCTCCAGTGTGCTACATCTGGCAGGTACAGTACATCATCCCTACTGCATTAGGATGCTGCAGCTCATCCCTCTGTCCAACCACGCCACAAAGTAATTTACTACAACATGATGTCATGGCACTTCCCACTGGGCACAAACTGGTTAAATCATCATTGTTTCAAACAAATTTGTCAACGTATTGTGACGTGGAATCTACATGGAAAATTTCAACCGCAGGATTATGTCATCATGGTAACCAATTTTCAACACACAGTAACAATCAAAAGAATGGACACAACTACTCATTCAAGTGTTTCTTTATTTTTACTATTTTCTACATTTTATAATAATAGTAAAGACATCAATACTATGAAATAACACATATGGAATCACACAGTAACCAAAAATATATTTTTGATATTCCAACAGCCTTGAAGGAGTTCTCACATATGCTGAGCATTTGTTGGCTGCTTTTCCTTCACTCTGCGGTCCAACTCATCCCAAACCATCTCAACTGGGTTGAGGTCGGGTTATTGTGGAGGCCAGATCATCTGATGTAGTACTCCATCACTCTGCTTGGTAAAATAGCCCTTACACACATTGACTAACCTTCATGTCTTAAATTAATGATGGACTGTAGTTTCTCTTTGCTTATTTGAGCTGTTCTTTTCATAATATGGACTTGGTCTTTTACCAAATAGGACTATCTTCTGTATACCACCCCTACCTTGTCCCAACACAACTGATTGGCTCAAATGCATTAACTTCTCTAGGATAAGGGGCAGCATTTTCACTTTTGGATAAATAGCGTGCCCAATTTAAACTTCCTTCTACTTATCCCCAGAATATAAGATATGCATATTAGTAGATTTGGATAGAAACTTCAGTGTTTTCTAAAACTGTTTGAATCATGTCTGTGAGTATAACAGAACTTATGTAGCAGGCAAAACACAGAGGACTAACCATTCAGATTTTTTTTTTTTTCTTTTTTTGAGGTCACTGTCTGTTCAATGAGTTTATTGGGATACTAGATTTCTACGGGACTTGTTTGCAGTTCCTACCGCTTCCACTGGATGTCACCAGTCTTTGGAAATTGGTTGAAGTTATTCCTTTGTGCAATGAAGAAGTACGGCCATCTTGAATCAGTGTAACGTTATGTGTACTGTTTGAGAGTTGCGCAAGACTAGAAAAGTAGCGTTAGTTTGTTGTCTTCCTGTATTGAAAACAGATAGACCCGTTTTCGATTATTAACGTTTAAAAATACCTAAAGTTGTATTACAAAAGTAGTTTTAAATGTTTTGGCAAAGTTTACACGTAAATTTTGAGATATTTTGTAGTGACGTTGCGCAAATTGGAAGCTGTTTTTTTTCTGGTTCAAACGCGCCAAATAAATGGACATTTTGGATATATATGGACGGAATTAATTGAACAAAAGGACCATAACTTCTTGCCACTGGGGGGGTGCCATTTCGACATAGTACAAATTCATTTCCAAATTAAACTGCCTCGTACTCAATTCTTGCTCGTACAATATGCATATTATTATTACCATTGGATAGAAAACACTCTCTAGTTTCTAAAACCGTTTGAATTATGTCTGTAAGTGAAACAAAACTAGACTTAGAGCAATTCTCCTATGAGGATTTGAAAATGCTGAAATCTGCTTGCTGTTCCCAGACCTGTGGATAACTCTGACTGTCTTCTATTGGTTGAGATGCACTGCATACGCCTTCCCCTGGTTGTTAGCGAATAGGGAGTCTTGAAATGGCGTCTCTACGTAGTTCCCAAAGTTTATAAATTGATTGGGAACGAGGTGGCTGATTCTTTTCACCTTCGCTCGGGCGCATTGAGGACCTGGGGACGTTCTTTTGGAACCATCGGTTATAGATCTCAGACATTTCCGGCTGTGTTTTTACTCGATATAGGTGTTGAAGACATCGTAATGTTGTTATTTTGAACCGAATTATATCAGTTTATGTCAGTATATTGCGATTTTCGGGTATTTATTTCCTTGGTGCTGTAGGAATGTGGATCTCTCTCTCTTTCGTGCTAATGTTTACTGCTAATTGCAACTCTGAAGAGGACGTTCTCCAACCTAGCAACGATTATTTTTGACAAAGGACACCTTTCCCAAGATTCTGATGAGAGTTCATCGAAAAGTAAGAACTATTTATGCTGATAATTCATTGTTCTGTTGAAAAATGTCAAATGCATGAAACGCCATTGCTTGCAGTGTAGCATTGTGTTATCGCAGCCTGTATTGCGCAGTAAGGTTAATTTTAAAAATGTAATTCAGCGATTGCATTAAGAACTAATTTGTCGTTCAATTGCTGTCCAACCTGTATTTTTTTAGTCAAGTTTATGAATAGTTTTCGATAAGAGTAGGTGGCTTTCCAAGATGGCGCGGGACAGATTGCTTGAGCTCTTGGCTACTTTTCTCATTGTATAAGCACAATTTGTGCCGCTAAATATGCACATTTCCGAACAAACTCTATATGCATTGTGTAATATGATGTTACAGGACTGTCATCTGAAGAATTCTGAGAAGGTTAGTGAAAAAATTAATATATTTTGGTGGTTTATACATTATAGCTATTTTTGCCTTGAATCAATGCTGTTGTAATGTTCGCTATTGTGCTAAGCTAATATAACGCTATATTGTGTTTTCGCTGTAAAACACTTAGAAAATCTGAAATATTGTCTTGATTCACAAGATCTGTTTCTTTCTTCTGCTGCACGCTGTGTATTTTTAAGAAATGTTTTATGATGAGTAATTAGGTAATACACGATGGTCTCTGTAGTTATTCTAGTCATTTTAGTGAGAGTTGTGATGGGGGCTGCAATGGTAAACTATGATTTATACCTGAAATATGCACATTTTTCTAACAAAACCTATGCTATACAATAAATATGTTATCAGACTGTCATCTGATGAGGTTGTTTCTTGGTTAGTGGCTATTTATATCTTTATTTGGTCGAATTTGTGATAGCTACTGATGCAGTAAGAAAATGGTGGAGTATGGAAGTGGTGTTTTTTGCTAACGTGGTTAGCCTGTTTGGGCTGCAAGCCCGAAATCGGACGAAAATGACAACAGCTGCAGGGCGCGAAATTCAAAATCTATTTTTTTAAAATATTTAACTTTTACACATTAACAAGTCCAATACAGCATTTGAAAGATAAACATCTTGTCAATCCAGCCAACATGTCCGATTTTTTAAATGTTTTACAGAGAAAACACCACATATATTTATGTTAGCTCACCACCAAATACAAAAGTGGACAGACACGTATGGATATGATTATGAAGTATGAATTATGATTGAAGTAGCATGCACAAGCCAACCGAAATAAACTAAAACCAACCTAAAGAGCCCAGAAAAAACTACCTCAGATGACAGTCATATAACATGTTACACAATAAATCTATGTT
Source organism: Salvelinus fontinalis (assembly GCF_029448725.1). NCBI lineage: Eukaryota > Metazoa > Chordata > Actinopteri > Salmoniformes > Salmonidae > Salvelinus > Salvelinus fontinalis. The sequence goes on along the minus strand of NC_074667.1, from coordinate 49,457,957 downwards.
TTGTTCATAAAAAGTGCATATTTTAGCTATAAATCAGTTTTACATTGATGCTACCCAAAAATGCTAACACATAGCTAGAGTCTGAATCCAGACGGGAGTAGCCAGAGAAAATACATACACCAACGTCGGCTACTAATTACACCTCATAAAACATTTCAGAAAAACATATGGTGGATAACTAATGAAAGACAGATATCGTGTGAATAAAGCCAACATTTCCGATTTTTGAAGTGATTTACAGCGAAAACACAATATATCGTTATATTAGCTAACAACATAAGCTAGCATAAGTCAGCACTAGCATTGGTCAAGCGCTAGCCTAGCACAGTTAGCCCACTTAGCACAGCACAGCTCAACAGATATATGAAAAAGCATCCCAAATTGGGTCTTATCTTTGTTGATATTCCATCAGAATGTTGTAACGGGGTCCAATGTCCAGTAGAGTCTTTAGTTGGGTTCCAGAACGAATTATTTCCCTCTTTGGTTAGCAAGCACGATAGCATTGCGGCGCTACACAGCGTTTCTTCAAAAAATTCTTCCGTCGTATCACATCTAAAGTCCAGAATAAATTGCAATAATATAATTAAAGTATATTGAAAAAACATACTTTAGGATGATTTTGTGACATGTATCAAATAATATCGTCGTCAGACATCATATTCACCGTTATCTACCTTGTTCCAGAAGCCGAGACCAAATTATCCTTCGCGCCCGGAATTTTTTTTTAACTGCGCAGGTCTCACAAGAAGGTGTGTTATTCAGTCCATGGACGAGATATTCGACTCCTTTCAATTCTCACTTCCGCATTACAGCCTGACGAACGCCTGTGACGTGTCCCTATGGTCCTAAGTCAAAGGGCCTTTTATAGAGAAGGTCTTAAAGAGACACATCGCATTTTGGAAAATCTCAATTCGGCTGGGAAAATGGCTGTAAAAATATTTCTGTTCGACTTAGAGAAACAATTCAAACCTTTTTAGAAACTACAGACTGTTATCTATCCAACAGTAGTAAATATATGCATATTGGAAAATAAAAAGTTTCTTAGGAGGCCGTTTGAAAATGTGCACACATTTTCCAGTTTTTTCAATATTCAGCTTGCAGCCCAAACAGGTTAGCTAATAGATTTACATATTTTGTCTTCCCTGTAAAACATTTTAAAAATCAGAAATGATGGCTTTATTCACAAGATGTGTATCTTTCATTTGGTGTCTTGGACTTGTGATTTCATTAACATTTTATTATATGATATCCCTGTGGCTTTAGGCTATGCTAGTCAGCTTTTGTGATGGGGAGGCTCCCGGATCCGGGTTTGGTAGGCGTTAGAGGTTAACTATAGGCTGGGTAACACCTCCTATTGGAGTGTTGTTATTTATACAGCTATCCCTTCGGTCTGCCAACCAAGGTTTTATCAAAGCCCAGCTCTGTTTAGCTTTCTACTGACTATAACCAATGTGCTGTAGTGAGAATGCTTGTTGAGAAATCGCCACTTCATAGATTCACTGTTCCTATCGAAGTCATTCCTAAGCGTAGTTTCAACAGAGCAAATGAAATGTAAGACAGCCTTAACATTAGGTTATTTACTGTCTTACAATCAATGTAACAGTATTTATTCAACCTTAAAATTAGTAATACATCCATGGCCACATTGAGATTACTGTAAAAATAAATGTCTTATTTAATCCTAAAAATTGTGTATGTTCAAGGTTGCAGGTCTGTGGAAATCTTCATAATTGCTATACCTTAATCTGCACAGAATCTCAAATGGCATTGATCACTTGCACCATGTAGTTGAATGTAATCTCAACTGCAATCCAGGTCATTTGTGGAAGCACAGTGATAACACATTAAGTTGATGTTTAAATAAACAAAATACCTGATATTGTCATGCTCATCGTCGTAAGGAAGAGTGGACCAAAGCGCAGCGTGAAAAGTGTTCATGATAATTTATTTCACAAAAACACTCGAACAAAGTAACACAACGAAAGCGAACAGTTCTGTCAGGTAACAGAGACTAAACAGAAAATAACTACCCACAAAACACAGGTGGGGAAAAGGCTGCCTAAGTATGATTCCCAATCAGAGACAACGATAGACAGCTGCCTCTGATTGGGAACCACACTCGGCCAAAAACAAAGAAATAGAAAACATAGAAATAAAGAAACTAGAATGCCCACCCTAGTCACAGATATTATCTTCCCATTTGAACTTTGGTGTGATTTTAAATGGATGAAAGCCCAGTGATAACACATTTAGGTGACAACTAAACCAAATATCAGACATTGTTTTTCAATTGGAATTTGGTTGTGCTTTTAGATCATTGAAAGCATAGTGATAACACATTGTGAATTCAACAAACTTTTGGCTGTCTTTTTGAGTGGGTGAAAATAGGTTGGAATATCATTGATCAACGTATGTACCAAATATTACCCAATTCTCTACATTGAAATGACATGGTGTGCCCAGTGGGAATGCTCTGCTGGGAGCTAGAACATTCATTTAAAGGAATTAAAGGCAGATAACGATACATAACGAGGAGGCTGGAAATCCGATGCAGACACGTGACAATAATGTGGTGTTATTATATTTGTTTGAGCTATCTATCAATTCCGGGTTTGTAAATCTATCTGTAACGTGTTTGAGGAGAACAATGTCACTTTTAATGTTGTGAAATGTATACATTGTTGCTGACTGAATCAGAACAAACTTTGGGGACTGTGAGAGGCTTTTCAAACTAAAACACTGGATACTGGAGTACCAACTATCCTTATGTTGGGAAAGAGATATTTTCAGGATTGTATTTGTTCACACAGACAGAGAGATATATACAGTTGCAGTATAGATGAATATGAGGACATCCAAATGCAAATACACAGGCACACACACGATTGCTGCACACATACGGACGCATATTTATGTACACACACACAGATACAGTGCCTTCAGAAGGTATTCACACTCCTTGAAATTTTCCACATTTTGTTGTGTTACAGCATGAAATTGATTAAATTGAGATTTTGCATCACTGGCTTACACACAATACACATAATGTCAAAATCAACAGAACACATCACTAGGTACCACTAAGCAAACACCGGTTAGCTAACACCTTCCGACTGGCATTAATTAACAGTGTGCAGTGACAACATCTCAGCATCTTAAAGCCAATGAAAGTCATGGCGAGGAAAGATAACATGACGCTACTTTACAACACTGCCAGTCATCCATTAAGCTAACAAACATTCTTTGACTTTCTCTTGACATTGCAGAACTTATTTTTTCTCCGCCACACTCACAGGAGCCATTATGAGAAGGATTTTAATGCCCAGGCAGTAAGAGCAGTGTAAACAACAACCACCAGCTGTTCAACTAGTCTGTGTATTTAAAGAGCAGAGCACCATTCCCTTCCCTCGTAATGATATCTCTCCTGAGGCCTATCTGAAACCAGGACTTACAAAAGAACCACAACAATCATAAAAGGCTGAAACCATCTGATACAACCTGGCCTGCATGGCTGCCTCGCTCATAGACATAATTGCTCAGCAAAAGGACCATATGTGATGGTACTCAGTATATCGTAACAAGGGATTAATTTGTGCTTCCATGCCTTAACCCTCATGTTAATGAAGAGATGTGTGATTTTAATTCCATTGCGTTTCATGGCGAGGTCCTTGGTTGAGGAGAGCGAGAGCGTCGGTCGGTCGGTCGGTTCGTCTTGTGTGTGCTACGTGGGACCAGCAGACCGTGTCTAATTCACTACTCCTGTCTGGGGCTGAAGCTCTGCCTCTGAGCTTAGGGAGACTCCTTTACTCTTCATTCTGATTATACTCACGTGTTGGCTCTCCAAACTAGCCTTTGTACCGCAGAGAGATCTTGTTTAATCTATCATTTAAGAGCATTAGTTAGAGAAGAAACATGGCCCGCCATATCGTCTTCCTCTTTATTCCTCCACGTGTGATTTGACTGGGAGATAAAGTGGTGGTGTAATGTCTGGTCCTTTCAAGAGGTGCTGGCGAAACAGGTTAGCATTGATTTGGCACTTAACAGTGTAGACACTGGAGACAGTAAAAGCCTTATTAGAATGCAGGATTTTATGATTTGATTCATTTTAAAGTGAGATAGAGGAGCAAGAGGCATGGAGGCAAGGAGACATGCATAGACAGAGATAGAAAATACCTTGGCATTAAACTTGCATACTATAGCATACAGAGCTATTCCGGCATTCATTGTTTATTGTCACTATCCTTTAACTCAGATCTGATTCCTTATACTAAATGCATTTTCAGAATGTGGGGGGGGGGCATGTCCCCCCTGTCCCGAGTGAAATTTGCGCCCCTGGTTTGGTGTGTAGCCTATCATACTGCTTCTTCGTGGGCACCGTGTTTGTTTTCTCCTGTGAAGAGCTGAGCAAATCTGTCTCAGGCATGATGGACAGGACCCAAGTGGTTTCCCCAGGCAGCGTCCCGTCATATCAGGGTGAAATGTTGATAGTGTGGCGAACGGGAAGTTGAACGCTGTTTGTTTAGCTGCACTCTTTGGAGGCAGCTCTGTCCATCGATTTAGACTTGGGTTTAAGGGTTTGGGTTTCCTAACGATTCCCGCGGTTCCCTTCCTGCTTGACCAGAAAGACCATGCCCTTGGGATGGGCTGCTGTATGTATCTGCCTGGCCCAGCTCTGACTAGCGTAGTGAGACTCCCAGTCACAGACTCCCAGTCAGAGATTTCAGGAAGAACAGCTTTATCTAACACATATACAGTACTGTCACCGACCGTCAGCTGTGACACCTTAGTATACCATAGCCACTAAGCAATGAAGGCTAAGCATTTCTCTATACTGTGCATGTATCACTACCATCTAATGAACAGCTAGGTCCATTCTGAAGAACATTCTAACGAGTGACTAGGTCAGTGTCAGTACACTGATTGGGACATTATTCTGTTTAATATTTCAAACCGATGAAGACATCTCTACATACAGAGAGTAGGCTACAAGACTGTTTGCCTCGCTGCGTCAAAAGTGGATGTGAATCATCTTTAATCAAACTTCTGTGCATGTCATTATATCTCCACTTCTCCATTTCTGCATGTTTTTCTATTTAAAGTTGGAGGTTATAATTGTGAAACTACTTGAGAAAAATAAGAACAGCTGTTTGGTTTCATGATGGGAGATAGACAACTAAGAACATTTTAATCCACTTAATAAAGGTAATGACTGACACGGCAACAAGAGCTCTTCAGTAATTACTTTTGACTAGCTCACAACACAAAGATGACAAAGCTGGAGTAGGAGTATAATGGTAGGAGACATCAAAGCATTATTGTAGCTGCTGCACCACTAATTGTGTACACAACTGGCTCATGGCTCTTCGCTTCACAACACACCGTTCACACAATACACTGGTCCATTATGAGGCAATCTCAGTCGCTCTAAATTGGAACCCGAGCAATACTTTCTTATTGGTATGGTTAATGTGCATTATCCATACATAGATACCAGTCTGTTATATCATAACGGGACTTTTCTCCACCAAGCCATAATCGTACCCCCTTCACAATACCCACAGTCCTTTCAGCTGACATGACCTTCAAATATGTTTTTCTCTTCTTAACAACATTGCAAAGAGATAGACAAAAAGAGTGGTTTCAATGGTTTGAAATGGTTTGCAGTCATACACAGAGACATGGGTTTGTTCATTGGAAAACTTCAACTAAGCGCAAGGTCTTTTGGCCCACTCTGATTTGGGAACGGCAGAGCAGGATTGGCTATTATCTCGGGAGGCCTTGGTTTGAGTGGCGGTGGGAAACTGTTAGCAGACGCCAGGTGCTCTGTGGTACACGGAGGAAATTGAGCAAACAGGATATAAGTGAGATTGAGTGCTGTCTCTCTGTAGGCCGCGCCACATCAACCATTCTTTCCTATTAGGTCTCCTCTCCTTAAAACAAATCACAAAAACACCCTGCTAGTGTCTGGCAGAGCAGAGGACATCCCTGTAGAAGGTTCCATATAGATCCACATATGATATCCCGCGTCTTTAAATTATTTATAGTTTTGACTGTATTACAGTAAGATATCACCCTAATCAAAAGCTGGCACCTGCTATTATTCTATGTAAAAATGTAACTACACTGTAGTAGTTATGCAGTAGTTGAGCAGTTGAGCAGTTGAGTGATGACATTAAAGATGCAGCAGCCACACTAGAGTGTTTACAGTGTAGTCTGCATTACAGCATAGTATTAACCATAAAGCATAGCATTAAAACATCATCCTCAGGCAAATTCATAAATACACATCATTCTGATAACACAGGCCTCAGCATGGATATACTGTAGATACCCAGCATGGATATACCCGTAACAGCTATCTCCATAGAGTGTGTGTGCGTGGGGAGATGGCACTGTCAGTGATATGATTAGTGGGTATAGAGTGACAGGAGAGTAGAAGGGGAGGAGAGAGTGGGGAGGGCACACTTACTTACATAAGGCTATTAAAGTGGCAGTGTGTTGTATCATGCAAGCAGGCAGATAACCTTTTGTTTTTACCAATTACAGGGATCTCTTTCTTTCCCCTGTCCCTTTGCGAGGGAAGCCGCCTGCTCCTGTAAGACTTGTTGGAACTGTGGAATTGGGAAAGGGTCAGTCTTTGTGTGGAGCTCACGGAAGGGCCACGCCTTATGTGTGTTGGACTAACATGTGCACAAGTGAGTGTACAGTATGTTCGTCTATCTTACGTTAGCATACATAGTGCATTTAGAAAGAATGGTTTCTTAGTATTCCCTCGGGTAGTACAGTCATGACACAGAGCTATAATTGTGTGCTCTGTGCTTGGTGGACAGTATGTAATTTACCCATCCATCAGAGCTGTTAGCAGCTTCTCCTCTGAGCACAAGTGTTGATTTGACTTTGATGTGTGTGGGTACTGCTATCTTCAGAGAAATCAACAAGGAGGAGGCTCCACACTGAGTCATGTATCAATGTGGGATTAGTCTGTACTTAGTGAGTGGTTTATAAGCAATGCATGTAATAGTTTTTGCATATTTGTTTGGGTACTGTTACTGTATGTGCTGCATGCAATGTGCAGGTTGTGTGAATATGTCATTCTCTCTAACTGTGATTTCTGTGATCTACCGCCCCATTTCCAACTCTCCATCAGCTCCTCTCTGTCAGGTCAGTGTTATCCAAGTCTTACATCATGTTCCTGCACCACACAGCATCAGTAGCAGAACACCCACACATCCCCAGGCCAGCCCCTGGATAACATGTCCTGATAGTCAATAGCAAAAACTCCAGCACCTTGATAACATGTCCTGATAGTCAGTAACATAAACACCAGCCCCTTGATAACATGTCCTGATAGTCAGTAACATAAACATCAGCCCCTGGATAACATGTCCTGATAGTCAGTAACATAAACACCAGCCCCTTGATAACATGTCCTGATAGTCAGTAACATAAACACCAGCCCCTTGATAACATGTCCTGATAGTCAGTAACATAAACACCAGCACCTTGATAACATGTCCTGATAGTCATTAACATAAACACCAGCCCCTGGATAACATGTCCTGATAGTCAGTAACATAAACATCAGCCCCTGGATAACATGTCCTGATATTCTGTAACATAAACACCAGCCCCTTGATAACATGTCCTGATAGTCAGTAACATAAACACCAGCCCCTGGATAACATGTCCTGATAGTCAGTAACATAAACACCAGCCCCTTGATAACATGTCCTGATAGTCAGTAACATAAACACCAGCCCCTGGATAACATGTCCTGATAGTCATTAACATAAACACCAGCCCCTGGATAACATGTCCTGATAGTCAGTAACATAAACACCAGCCCCTTGATAACATGTCCTGATAGTCAGTAACATAAACACCAGCCCCTTGATAACATGTCCTGATAGTCAGTAACATAAACACCAGCCCTTGGAAAACATGTCCTGATAGTCAGTAACATAAACACCAGCCCCTGGATAACATGGCCTGATAGTCAGTAACATAAACACCAGCCCCTTGATAACATGGCCTGATAGTCAGTAACATAAACACCAGTCCCTTGATAACATGGCCTGATAGTCAGTAACATAAACACCAGCCCCTGGATAACATGTCCTGATAGTCAGTAACATAAACACCAGCCCCTGGATAACATGTCCTGATAGTCATTAACATAAACACCAGCCCCTTGATAACATGGCCTGATAGTCAGTAACATAAACACCAGTCCCTTGATAACATGGCCTGATAGTCAGTAACATAAACACCAGCCCCTGGATAACATGTCCTGATAGTCAGTAACATAAACACCAGCCCCTGGATAACATGTCCTGATATTCAGTAACATAAACACCAGGCCCTGGATAACATGTCCTGATATTCAGTAACATAAACACCAGTCCCTTGATAACATGGCCTGATAGTCAGTAACATAAACATCAGCCCCTGGATAACATGTCCTGATAGTCAGTAACATAAACACCAGCCGCTGGATAACATGTCCTGATAGTCAGTAACATAAACACCAGCCCCTGGATAACATGTCCTGATAGTCAGTAACATAAACACCAGCCCCTGGATAACATGTCCTGATAGTCAGTAACATAAACACCAGCCCCTTGATAACATGTCCTGATAGTCATTAACATAAACACCAGCCCCTTGATAACATGTCCTGATAGTCAGTAACATAAACACCAGCCCCTGGATAACATGTCCTGATAGTCAGTAACATAAACACCAGCCCCTGGATAACATGTCCTGATAGTCAGTAACATAAACACCAGCCCCTTGATGACATGTCCTGATAGTCAGTAACATAAACACCAGCCCCTGGATAACATGTCCTGATAGTCAGTAACATAAACACCAGCCCCTTGATAACATGTCCTGATAGTCAGTAACATAAACACCAGCCCCTGGATAACATGTCCTGATAGTCAGTAACATAAACACCAGCCCCTTGATAACATGTCCTGATAGTCAGTAACATAAACATCAGCCCCTGGATAACATGTCCTGATAGTCAGTAACATAAACATCAGCCCCTGGATAACATGTCCTGATAGTCAGTAACATAAACACCAGCCCCTTGATAACATGTCCTGATAGTCAGTAACATAAACATCAGCCCCTGGATAACATGTCCTGATAGTCATTAACATAAACACCAGCCCCTTGATAACATGTCCTGATAGTCATTAACATAAACACCAGCCCCTGGATAACATGTCCTGATAGTCAGTAACATAAACACCAGCCCCTTGATAACATGTCCTGATAGTCAGTAACATAAACACCAGCCCCTGGATAACATGTCCTGATAGTCAGTAACATAAACACCAGCCCCTGGATAACATGTCCTGATAGTCATTAACATAAACACCAGCCCCTGGATAACATGTCCTGATAGTCATTAACATAAACACCAGCCCCTTGATAACATGTCCTGATAGTCAGTAACATAAACACCAGCCCCTTGATAACATGGCCTGATAGTCAGTAACATAAACACCAGTCCCTTGATAACATGGCCTGATAGTCAGTAACATAAACACCAGCCCCTGGATAACATGTCCTGATAGTCAGTAACATAAACACCAGCCCCTGGATAACATGTCCTGATATTCAGTAACATAAACACCAGGCCCTGGATAACATGTCCTGATATTCAGTAACATAAACACCAGTCCCTTGATAACATGGCCTGATAGTCAGTAACATAAACATCAGCCCCTGGATAACATGTCCTGATAGTCAGTAACATAAACACCAGCCGCTGGATAACATGTCCTGATAGTCAGTAACATAAACACCAGCCCCTGGATAACATGTCCTGATAGTCAGTAACATAAACACCAGCCCCTTGATAACATGTCCTGATAGTCAGTAACATAAACACCAGCCCCTGGATAACATGTCCTGATAGTCAGTAACATAAACACCAGCCCCTTGATAACATGTCCTGATAGTCAGTAACATAAACACCAGCCCCTTGATAACATGTCCTGATAGTCAGTAACATAAACATCAGCCCCTGGATAACATGTCCTGATAGTCAGTAACATAAACATCAGCCCCTGGATAACATGTCCTGATAGTCAGTAACATAAACATCAGCCCCTGGATAACATGTCCTGATAGTCAGTAACATAAACACCAGCCCCTTGATAACATGTCCTGATAGTCATTAACATAAACACCAGCCCCTGGATAACATGTCCTGATAGTCAGTAACATAAACACCAGCCCCTTGATAACATGTCCTGATAGTCATTAACATAAACACCAGCCCCTTGATAACATGTCCTGATAGTCAGTAACATAAACACCAGCCCCTGGATAACATGTCCTGATAGTCATTAACATAAACACCAGCCCCTTGATAACATGTCCTGATAGTCATTAACATAAACACCAGCCCCTTGATAACATGTCCTGATAGTCATTAACATAAACACCAGCCCCTTGATAACATGTCCTGATAGTCATTAACATAAACACCAGCCCCTTGATAACATGTCCTGATAGTCATTAACATAAACACCAGCCCCTGGATAACATGTCCTGATAGTCATTAACATAAACACCAGCCCCTTGATAACATGTCCTGATAGTCATTAACATAAACACCAGCCCCTGGATAACATGTCCTGATAGTCAGTAACATAAACATCAGCCCCTGGATAACATGTCCTGATAGTCAGTATAATAAAACCCCCTGAGAGCTGCTCTCCTCCAGCACTAAGACTCTCTCTCCATCACTTTCTCTGCCTCTGTCTATCCTTCTTGTCCCCTCACCTCTCTCTTCCTCTTTTCCGCTCTCCCTCGTCTACCTATATCTCACCCCTTTCCCTCTACACCTCCCCCCACTCTCTCCATTCCTATATTTCCATCCCTCGCTGCCTGCCTCCCTCCCTCTCTCCCAGCCTGAACAACATCCCTGACTGGATTTATTTGTCCCTGGAAGTTATTATCCCTATAATATACTGGATCCATCTTCATTAGTCATTGGCCGTCGTGAGCTCTAGGAGATAAAAAAGTGCCCCCTGTCACTGGGGGAGATATCTATGGCCGTGCATGTCGATAGATTCACTAGGGTCTGACCTCTCCTGTAGAGAAGAGCAAGGGAGAGTTTTGTGGGTACACCACTTTAATGAGGAGACACAAGGTTATTGAAGAGACACCAGGTTATTGAAGAGACACCAGGTTATTGAGGAGACACCAGGTTATTGAAGAGACACCAGGTTATTGAAGAGACACCAGGTTATTGAAGAGACACCAGGTTAATGAGGAGACACCGGGTTATTGAAGAGACACCAGGTTATTGAGGAGACACCAGGTTATTGAGGAGACACCAGGTTATTGAAGAGACACCAGGTTAATGAGGAGACACCAGGTTAATGAGGAGACACCAGGTTAATGAGGAGAGACCAGGTTATTGAAGAGACACCAGGTTATTGAGGAGACACCAGGTTATTGAGGAGACACCAGGTTCATGAGGAGACACCAGGTTCATGAGGAGACTCCAGGTTATTGAAGAGACACCGGGTTATTGAGGAGACACCAGGTTTTGAGGAGACACCAGGTTATTGAGGAGACACCAGGTTATTGAAGAGACACCGGGTTATTGAGGAGACACCAGGTTATTGAGGAGACACCAGGTTAGTGAGGAGACACCAGGTTATTGAAGAGACACCAGGTTATTGAGGAGACACCAGGTTAATGAGGAGACACCAGGTTATTGAAGAGACACCAGGTTATTGAGGAGACACCAGGTTATTGAAGAGACACCAGGTTATTGAAGAGACACCAGGTTATTGAGGAGACACCAGGTTATTGAGGAGACACCAGGTTAATGAGGTGACACCAGGTTATTGAGTGTCTCCTCCAAACCATGTAGTTTATCATTTATTTTTTACTTTCCACGGTGTGACATCACTGACAATAATTCACTTTGAAGCTCTAAAGCTAACAGTGGATAGAGTGCATGGTGGGGACTGTTGTTAGTCTGACGACTCACACTAAATTATTCCACTGCTCTGTTGTTTGCTACATACTTTAGTCTGAGACTGCCATCACTGAAGTCATTTGTGGTGAAGAGGGGCACGAGGGGCGTTGTACAAAACAAAGTCATCAGCGAGTATAAAAGCCAATGATACATGTTCTAACCTAAGCTTTACCCGCGTGTTCTAGCTCGGGCCCAACCCATCCGTTTCTGGACCAATCAGACGGCCCCGAATGTGCTCGTATTTGGTGAAGGGTTGGTGAGGTACTCATTGCGGTGAAGAAACTAACGTCCGTGGGCGTGGCGTAGCGTTTGGCCGGAGCAAGGAGCCTGGTTAGCCCGGCAAGAGTGAAATGGCTTGCTACCACATGGTTGATAAGGTCGTGCCGGCGTCAATGTCGAAAATAACTGATGAGGTTTGTAAGACTGTTCATATTATCCATGTAATATTCAGTATGGTAGTTAAAGACAGCATCCAGTCATAAGATCCAGCTCAGATTTGTCAAGGACTTAAGGTGCCTTTGTAGTTGAAACGTTTCTGCCACAGCTATCATTAACTGGAGAGGGGAGCCTGAGCATGATGTGTGTGTGTGTGTGTGCGTGTTTGTGTGTTCTTGTGTGTGTGTGTGTGTGTGTGTGTGTGTGTGTGTGTGTGTGTGTGTGTGTGTGTGTGTGTGTGTGTGTGTGTGTTTATGTGTGTTTATGTGTGTTCATGTGTGTGTGTGTGTTCATGTGTGTGTGTGTGTGTGTTCATGTGTGTGTGTGTGTGTGTTCATGTGTGTTCGTGTGTGTGTGTGTGTGTGTGTGTGTGTGTGTGTGTGTGTGTGTGTGTGTGTGTGTGTGTGTGTGTGTGTGTGTTTGTGTGTGTGTGTGTGTGTGTGTGTGTGTGTGTGTGTGTGTTCATGTGTGTGTGTGTGTTCATGTGTGTGTGTGCGTGCATGCGTGTGTGCCTAGTCGTATGTATGCACTAGCCTCTCTCTGCAACATAAGACTCAACCCAGAACTCACCTTCCTGGGAATCCTGTGCTGCTCAAACACATCAGCAGTAATGAGGCAGATTACACAGTCTTATCTAAATCTCAAACAAATGTATGTATGCTCTCCCTATATTACTGACACTGAGACATCATGCATCCAATCAACTGCCTCACCTACTGCAGGCCATGTAATTAACTGCATTACTTTCCCTTCAACCACAACCCTATACATGTAATGGTAAGTGAAACGCTAAGTGAAACTGTTCTAATCTGTGGTGAAAACCATAACAATGGGAATTTGTTTATTTTAGATCAACGCATTATTAGCCATTAAACTGGCACAACATATTTCTCTGCTGATCTGATAATCAAAACGCTTTTAAGTCTCCCTGATAATAAGAGCATTATTATTGTTAATAAAATATTAACTCTCTCCTGAATGCTGGGGCTAATTGTATGAGTGGCACTGGGAGTTTAAAGCTGTTTTCTTGTCTAAACAGACGCAATATTCCACCAGCTCTGTGAATGCTAAAACACATTCCCGTAGTGAGAGTGTTGATGAATATTATTTACTGCCTGAAATGTGGAAAACCTGTTATCAATCTCAAGCCTCTTCTTTCCCTCTATTTTTTAACAAGCCGATGAACCAATTATAAAGAGGAGAGTGGTGAGTATCAAAAACAATGTATGAATCATAAAGTGAGGAGAGGGGCATTAATATTTCATAGACCTTATACCACCAACAAGTGCTGGAATACATTTGGAAAACACACACACAAACATGCACACGGATGCACACGCACGCACACACACACATGAACACACACACACACAAACACGCAGACACACTGGGTTGTTGAACCCTTAGCAAAGACCTCCCGCCTCTCACCTCTTTCCCCCCTCACCTCTCCTCCCCTCCTCCCTCCATCACCTAAGCAGAATCCCTCCTCCCCTCTCCTCTATATCCATACAGAGCCCTGGTTTCCTCTGACTAAACAGCAGCAGATTTCTGTTTCCTCCCATTACTCTAACCTTAGCTGGGTCGCCTCTACTAATCACCGGCTAAAAGCCTGGAACCATATCAAAGTGTGTGTGTGTGTGTGTGTGTGTGTGTGTGTGTGTGTGTGTGTGTGTGTGTGTGTGTGTGTGTGTGTGTGTGTGTGTGTGTGTGTGTGTGTGTGTGTGTGTGTGTGTGTGTGTGTGTGTGTGTGTGTGTGTGTGTGTGTGTGTGTGTGTGTTCTTACGTGGGTATTGTGAGTTAGATCAAAGCCCTGGTAAACCCCTCTGGGGCTGATACACTCTTGCTGGGCTCCTGCATTGTGAGACAAGCTACTGCAGTAAATCTGCTGATACTGTAGCTGCTATTAAAAGTTGAGGAGGAGTTTGCGGGCATATGGAATTCTCCCATTGTTCATTGTTCTGTGGAGGTGGAGACGTGATATCTGGAGATGTCCGCTCTTTTAGTCCTCACTCTCTGAGGATTCCCAGGGGTGGTTCGACTTGTAAGAAGGCATTTAGGTATGTGGTGTTCTGTTTCTGTAGGGGTTGCTAAGGGCCAGATTTACTAAGTGTTTACACTCTGTGACGTAGAAGTCTGTCACTGGCCGCGGGTAGCATTTGGTTCTTTAACGCACGCACACATTCATCACTCCTCCCTGCTACGTTATAAGATAGATTAACAATGTGGGTCGACACACAAGTTAACTTCTGTCTTAGTACATACATTTCACACTTGTCAGTGTTCATATTTAAGATATGCAATATTTATTATACTTATCAATGTTGTGGATGAGCGCTTTGTTTGTTTATTCTGTTCCTCTCTCTCTCCATCTCTGTAGCTTCTGGGTATGCTGGAAAAGGAACTGAGCTAAGGGATTGGGCTGACTTTATAGTGCCTGGCCCAAATGGCTCATTAATGTAAATGGGCATATTGAAATATACTGTCAGTAGTGATGTCATGTTGTAAATGTTATGTTGTGATATTGTTAAAAAAACGTGTTGCAATGTATATCCTTTAGTATGTTTAGTTAATGGAAAATGTAGGTTTGTATAGTTAATTGCTTAATTAATTAGTGTTAATTGTTCTGAGGGGAGGGGATAGTCCTACAAAAGGAGCCTCTCTTCCAGTTCATGGAAGAGGCATTTTGGATCGAGCTGTGGATGGGGCAGCATTGTTTTTAAGCTGTACCATAAGGTAGACGTTTGATGGCAGTACTGTTGTTTTTGTTCCGGAATCACCTTGTAAATAAACACCTTTGCACAGAAGAACTTTGCGGCTCTGCCATCTTTTTATTTTGATAGAGGTTAGAGGTTTTCCAATTTAGCCTTCTGGCCTACTCTACGTGACACACTCATAGAAACCCCTGCAATGCTTTTCCAGAAGGAGCAACACATACATGTTAGAAGAGAAGGTACAGTAAGGGTAAGAGAAGGAATGTCATCTTTAAGCCAAGTGTAAATAAAGACAGTTTCATGTTTTCAATTTGATTTCTGTCTTCTATTCCAGTCTTAGAAAACAAAGGTGCAAAGTTTGCATTGGGGGAAACATCTGTCAATGTGCAAGGCACTTAACCCTAATTGCTCCAGGGTCACCGTTGATAATGGCTGACCCTGGCCGTGACCCCACTCTCTGAGGGTGTCCCTGGGAAAGTTGGGATATGCAAAAAACACATTTCCAATTCATACATGCATATAATACACACTTGTACATGTGTGAAGTAGTACAAATATAAGCACCTACCAAATTCTTATTCTTATTAGTACTGTAGTAGTAGTAGTAGTAAACCTAGACCTACAGTAAGTGGAGGAGGTCATGATTGTAGGTTGAGGGTCCTCCTTCTTCAAGGGGTGTGGCTAGAGAGAGGGAGTTGACCGTGAAAGCTGATAGGGAGCTGGGGTTGTGGGGTAGAGAGCTCAGAGGGGGAGATCTGTTGAGAGAGAAAGGGGTCTTTCTCGCTGTTTTGTAACAGGGGCTCTGGTGGCATGGTTGAGAGGACACCTGCAGAAAGAGGGGTCTCTCTCCACTCACCTCCCTTCATCTTTCCAAGAGGTAATGGGGCTGCAGAGAGGGTCTCTGAATAAAGAAAGGGGCTTTGATGAGGTAATATGGGGTTGGAACACTGAGGAGGTGGGTTCAGTAGAGGTGAATAGAGAGAAGGGGTCTGGGTAGAGGTTTGTTCAGTAGAGGTAGAGAGACAGAGAGATAGAGGGGGGGGGTCTGAGTAGAGGTTTGTTCAGTGGAGGTAGAGAGAGAGAGAGAGGCGGGGGGGTCTAAGTAGAGGTTTGTTCAGTAGAGGTGGAGAGAGAGGGGGTCTGTGTAGAGGTGGGTTCAGTAGAGATGGAGAGAGGGGGGGGTCTGAGTAGAGGTTTGTTCAGTAGAGGTGGAGAGAGGGGGGGGTCTGTGTAGAGGTGGGGTCAGTAGAGATGGGGAGCGAGAGGGGGGGTCTGAGTAGAGGTGGGTTCAGTAGAGGTTGGGAGAGAGAGGGGGGGTCTGAGTAGAGGTGGGGTCAGTAGAGGTGGGGAGAGAGAGGGGGGGTCTGAGTAGAGGTTTGTTCAGTAGAGGTGGAGAGAGAGGGGGGGTCTGAGTAGAGGTGGGGTCACTAGAGATGGGGAGAGAGAGGGGGTGTCTGAGTAGAGTTGGGTTCAGTAGAGGTGGAGAGAGAGGGGGGGGGTCTGAGAAGAGGTGGGTTCAGTGGAGTTTGGGAGAGAGAGGGGGAGTCTGAGTAGAGGTGGGGTCAGTAGAGGTGGGGAGAGAGTTGGTATATCTCTCCCCACCTCCCTGCCTAAAGAGCTGGAGCCTGGACTTTAGACATTGTCATCCTACAAGAAACATGGTATAGAAGAGACAGTTTCCCTCTAGGTAACAGAGAGCTGGTAGTCCCATCCACCAAACTACCAGGTGTGAAACAGGGAAGGGACTCAGGGGGTATGCTAATTTGGTATAGAGCAGACCTAACTCACTCTATTACATTTGGCTAGAAATTCAAAAGGAAATGATCTTAACAGAGAAAAATGTTCTCCTGTGTGCTACCTATTTACCCCAACTAGAATCCCCATACTTTAATGAAGACAGCTTCTCCATCCTGGAAGGAGAAATCAATCATTTCCAGGCCCAGGGACATGGACTAGTCTGTGGCGACCTAAATTCCATAACCGGACAATAACCTGACACCCTCAGCACACAGGGGGACAAACACCTGCCTGGAGGTGACAGCATTCCCTCCACCATATGCCCCCCTAGGCACAACTACGACAACATAACCAACAAAAACGGGTCACAACTCCTGCAGCTCTGTCGCACACTGGTTATGTACATAGTCAATGGTAGATTCGAGGGGACTCTTATGGTAGGTATATCTATAGCTCATCACTGGCAGTAGAACTGTAGACTACTTTATCACTGACCTCAACCCAGAGTCTCTCAGAGCGTTCATAGTCAGCCCACTGATACCCCTATCAGATCACAGCGAAATCACAGTCTACTGAACAGAGCAATACTCAATCATGAGGCATCAAAGCCAAAGGAACTTAATAATATTAAGAAATGCTATAGATGGAAGGATTGTAGTGTGGAAACCTACCAAAAAAACAATTAGGAAACAACAAATTCAATCCCTTTTACACAACTTCCTGGACAAAACGTTCCACTGTAATAGTGAAGGTGTAAACTCGGCATTAGAAAATCTAAACAGTATATTTGACCACTCAGCTTCCCTATCAAATCTAAAAAATTCAAACAGAAAACCAAAGAAAATGAACAACAATGGGAAATGGTTTGATGAAGAATGCAAAATCCTAAGAAAGAAATTGAGAAACCTATCCTATCCACTTCTGGGAAAATTGGAAAACAAACAAGTTATCGATCCAAAATGGAGATGTATGGGTAAACCACTTCTCCAATCTTTTTGGCCCTATAACAAATAACAAACAGTAAAAACTAGAGGTCGACCGATTAGGATTTTTCAACGCTGATACCGATTATTGGAGGACCAAAAAAAAGCAGATACCGATTAATCAGCCAATTTTTTGTTGTTATTGTAATAATGACAATTACAACAATACTGAATGAACACTTATTTTAACTTAATATAATACATCAATAAAATCAATTTAGCCTCAAATAAATAATTATACATGTTCAATTTGGTTTAAATAATGCAAAAACAAAGTGTTGAGAATAAAGTAAAAGTGCAATATGTGCCATGTAAGAAAGCTAACGTTTAAGTTCCTTGCTCAGAACATGAGAACATATGAAAGCTGGTGGTTCCTTTTAACATGAGTCTTCAATATTCCCAGGTAAGAAGTTTTAGGTTGTAGTTATTATAGGAATTATAGGACTATTTCTCTCTATACGATTTGTATTTCACATACCTTTGACTATTGGATGTTCTTATAGGCACTTTAGTATTGCCAGTGTAACAGTATAGCTTCCATCCCTCTCCTCGCCGCTGCCTGGGCTCGAACCAGGAACACATCGACAACAGCCACCCTCAAAGCAGCGTTACCTATGCAGAGCAAGGGGAACAACTACTCCAAGTCTCAGAGCGAGTGACGTTTGAAACGCTATTAGCCCTCACCCCGCTAACTAGCTTGCCATTTCACATCGGTTACACCAGCCTAATCTCAGGAGTTGATAGGTTTGAATTCATAAACAGCAGAGCTGCTGGCAAAACGCACGAAAGTGCTGTTTGAATGAATGCTTACGAGCCTGCTGCTGCCTACCACCGCTCAGTCAGACTGCTCTATCAAATCATAGACTTAGTTATAACATAATAACACACAGAAATACGAGCCTTAGGTCATTAATATGGTCGAATCTGGAAAATATCATCTCGAAAACAAAACATTTATTCTTTTAGTGAAATGCGGAACCGTTCCGTATTTTATCTAACGGGTGGCATCCATCAGTCTAAATATTCCTGTTACATTGCACAACCTTCAATGTTATGTCATAATTACGTAAAATTCTGGAAAATTAGTTCGCAATGAGCCAGGCGGCCCAAACTGTTGCATATACCCTGACTCTGCGTGCAATGAACGCAAGAGAAGTGACACAATTTCACCTGGTTAATATTGCCTGTTAACCTGGAATTCTTTTAGCTAAATATGCAGGTTTAAAAATATACACTTCTGTGTATTGATTTTAAGAAAGGCATTAATGTTTATGGTTAGGTACACGTTGGAGCAAAGACAGTCTTTTTTGGCGAATGCGCACTGCATCGATTATGTGCAACGCAGGACACGCTAGATAAACTAGTAATATCATCAACCATGTGTAGTTATAACTAGTGATTATGATTGATTGATTGATTGTTTTTTATAAGATAAGTTTAATGCTAGCTAGCAACTTACCTTGGCTTCTTACTGCATTCGCGTAACAGGCGGGCTCCTCGTGAGACAGGTGGTTAGAGCGTTGGACTAGTTAACCGTAAGGTTGCAAGATTGAATCCTTGAGCTGACAAGGTAAAAATCTGTCATTCTTCCCCTGAACAAGGCAGTTAGCCCACCGTTCCTACGCCGTCATTGAAAATAAGAATGTGTTCTTAACTGACTTGCCTAGTTAAATAAAGGTGTAAAAAAAAAAAAATTGTCTAAATCGGCATCCAAAATTACCGATTTCCGATTGTTATGAAAACGTGAAATCGGCCCTATTTAATCAGCCATTCCGATTAATCGGTCGACCTCGAGTAAAAACATATACAGTTGAAGTCAGAAGTTTACATACACTTTGGTTGGAGTCATTAAAACTAGTTTTTCAACCACTACACACATTTCTTGTTAACAAACTATTGTTTTGGCAAGTCGGTTAGGACATCTACTTTGTGCATGATACAAGTAATTTTTCCAACAATTGTTAACAGACAGATTATTTCACTTATAATTAACTGTATCACAATTCCAGTGGGTCAGAAGTTTACGTACACCAAGTTGGCTATGCCTTTAAACAGCTTGTGTGCCTTTAAACAGCTTCATTTTCCAGAAAATGATGTAATGGCTTTAGAAGCTTCTGATAGGCTAATTGACATCATTTGAGTCAATTGGAGGAGTACCTGTGGATGTATTTCAAGGCCTACCTTCAAACTCAGTGCCTCTTTGCTTGACATAATGGGAAAATCAAAAGAAATCAGCCAAGGCCTCAGAAAGAAGATTGTAGTGCTCCACAAGTCTGGTTCATCCTTGGGAGCAATTTCCAAACACCTGAAGGTACCACATTCATCTGTACAAACAATAGTGCGCAAGTACAAAGACCATGGGACCACACAGCCATCATACCGCTCAGGAAGGAGACGCGTTCTGTCTCCTAGAGATGAACGTACTTTGGTGCGAACAACAGCAAAAGACCTTGTGAAGATGCTGGGGGAAACAGGTACAAAAGTATCTATATCCACAGTAAAACGAGTCCTATATCGACATAACCTGAAAGGCCACTCAGCAAGGAAGAAGCCACTACTCCAAAACCGCCATTAAAAAGCCAGACTACGGTTTGCAACTGCACATGTGGACGAAGATTGTACTTTTTGGAGAAATGTCCTCTGGTCTCATGAAACAAAAATAGAACTGTTTGGCCATCATGACCATCGTTATGTTTGGAGGAAAAAGGGGGAGGCTTGCAAGCGAAAGAACACCATCCCAAACGTGAAGCACGGGGATGGCACCATAATGTTGTGGGGGTGCTTGCTGCTGGAGGGACTGGTGCACTTCACAAAATAGATGGCATCATGAGGGAGGAAAATTATGTGGACATATTGAAGCAACATCTCAAGACATCAGTCAGGAAGTTAAAGCTTGGTCGCAAATGGGTCTTCTAAATGGACAATGACCCTAAGCATACTTCCAAAGTTGTGGCAAAATGGCTTAAGGATAACAAAGTCAAGGTATTGGAGTGGCCATCACAAAGCCCTGACCTCAATCCCATAGAACATTTGTGGGCAGAACTGACAAAGCGTGTGCGAGCAAGGAGGCCAACAAACCTGACTCAGTTCCACCAGCTCTGTCAGGAGGAATGGGCCAACATTTCCCCAACTTTTTGTGGGAAGCTTTTGGAAGGCTACCCGAAATGTTTGACCCAAGTTAAACAATTTAAAAGCAATGCTACCAAATACTAATTGAGTGTATGTAAACTTCTGACCCACTGGGAATGTGATGAACAAAATAAAAGCTGAAATAAATAATTTGCTATACTATTATTCTGACATTTCACATTCTTAAAATAAAGTGAAACAGGAAACTGTTACTAGGATTAAATGTCAGGAATTGTGAAAAACTGAGTTTAACCTTTCACGAGTATCTACCCCGGGTCCGGGAGCACCCCCCCCCCCCCCCCCCCCCCCACACACACACTGAGTAGCATAGCCTAGCATAGCGTCACAATTAAATAGTAGCATCTAAATATCATTAAATCACAAGTCCAAGACACCTAATGAAAGATACAGATCTTGTGAATAAAGCCACCATTTCAGATTTTTAAAATGTTTTACAGGGAAGACAAAATATGTAAATCTATTAGCTAACCACGTTAGCAAAGGACACCACTTTTCTAACTCCATCAGTTTCTTACTCCATCAGGTGCTATCACCAATTCGGCTAAACTAAGATATTGATAGCCACTAACCAAGAAAAAACCTCATCAGATGACAGTCTGATAACATATTTATGGTATAGGATAGGTTTTGTTAGAAAAATGTGCATATTTCAGGTAGATATCATAGTTTACAATTGCACCCACCGTCACAAATGGACTAGAATAAATACATAGAGCGATGTGTTTACCTAATTACTAATCATCAAACATTTCGTAAAAATACACAGCATACAATAATCGAATAACACAGATCCTGTGAATACAGACAATATTTCAGATTTTCTAAGTGTCTTACAGCGAAAACACAATAAATCGTTATATTAGCATACCACATATGCAAACGTTACCAGAGCATTGATTCTAGCCAAAGAGAGCGATAACGTAAACATCGCCAAAATATATTAATTTTTTCACTAACCTTCTCAGAATTCTTCAGATGACACTCCTGTAACATCACATTACAACATACATATACAGTTTGTTCGAAAATGTGCATATTTAGCCACCAAAATCATGGTTAGACAATGACAAAAGTTGCCCAGCTGGTCAGACAATGTCGTGCGCCATATTAGACAGTGATCTAGTCGTATACATAAATACTCATAAACGTGACTAAAAAATATAGGGTGGACAGCGATTGATAGACAATTTAATTCTTAATACAATCGCTGATTTACATTTTTTTAATTATCCTTACTTTTCAATACAGTTTGCGCCAAGCGAAGCTACGTCAAACAAAATGTCGTCATAAGCGATTAACATTTCTCGACAGAAACACGATTTATCATAATAAATTGTTCCTACTTTGAGCTGTTCTTCCATCAGAATCTTGGGCAAAGAATCCTTTCTTGGGTCTAATCGTCTTTTGGTCGAAAGCTGTCCTCTTGCCATGTGGAAATGCCAACTGCGTTCGGCATGAACTGGAAACCTGCCCGGCTCTTCAAAAAGTCTCAGAAATAAATGTCCCAAAATGCGCACTAAACGGATATAAATTGCTATAAAACGGTTTAAATTAACTACCTTATGATGTTTTTAACTCCTATAACGAGTAAAAACATGACCTGAGAAATATTACTGGCTCCACTAATGCTTGGAAAAAGAACGGGTCGGTGTCCACCGTGCGTCCGGCGCAGCTGGAAAGGAGTTCCTACCTACACGTGTTTTTGTTTTATAGTGGCTGTGATTGGGCAATCGATACCATTCAAAGCGGCATCACGTAAAGGCATCCAGGGGAAGACGTAAGCAGTGTCCGTATCCTTATAGCATTCACAGTGGCCTTTAAACTGACTCCAGATCAGGGGCCAAAATAAGTTAAATGTATTTGGATAAGATGTATGTAAACTTCCGACTTCAACTACACGTGATCAAATACAAATCTTAGAATCAACTATTAAATTCTCCAATTACGTTGAATGAAACACAGGACAAAATACAAACCCTCCACCCCAAAAAGGCTGTGGTGTTGATGGTATCCTCAATGAAATTATAAAATATACAGACAACAAATTCCAATTGGCTATACTTAAACACTTTAACACCATCCTTAGCTCTGGCATCTTCCCCAATATTTGGAACCAAAGACTGATCACCCCAATCCACAAAAGTGGAGACAAATTTGACACCAATAACTACCGTGGGATATGCGTCAACAGAAACCTTGGGGAAATCCTCTGCATTATCATTAACAGCGGACTCATACATGTCCTCAGTGAAAACAATTTACTGAGCAAATGTCAAATTGTCTTTTTACCAATTTACCGTATGACAAACCACGTATTCAACCTGCACACACTAATTGACATACAAACAAACCAAAACAAAGACAAAGTTTTCTCAGCCTTGGACTCAATTTGGCATGAGGGTCTGCTATACAAATTGATGCAAAGTGGTGTTGGGGGAAAAACATACGACATTATAAAATCCATGTACACAAACAACAAGTGTGGGGTTAAAATTGGCAAAAAACACACAATTCTTTCCACGGGGCCGGGGGTGAGACAGGGATGCAGCTTAAACCCCACCCTCTTCAACATATACGGTATATCAACTAATTGGTGAGGATACTAGAACAGTCTGCAGCACCCAGCCTCACCCTACTGGAATCTGAAGTCAAATGGCTACTGTTTGCTGATGATCTGGTGCTTCTGTCCCCAACTAAGGAGGGCCTACAGCAGCACCTAGATATTCTGCACAGATTCTGCCAGACCTGGGCCCTGATAGTAAATCTCGGTAAGACAAAAAAAATGGTGATCCAAAAAAGTTTCAGTCACCTGGACCACAAATACAAATTCCATCTAGACACTGTTGCCCTAGAGCAGTGGTTCACAAACTTTTTATAGTCCCGTACCCCTTCAAACATTCAACCTCCAGCTGCGTACCCCCTCTATCACCAGGGTCAGCGCACTCTCAAATGCTGTTTTTTGCCATCATTGTAAGCCTGCCACACACACTATAGGATACATTTATTAAGGATAAGAATGAGTGTGAGATTTTGTCACAAGGACACAAATAAAAATATAATAATAATCACTAATTTTGCTCTTTATTTATCTTACATATAAAACCTTATTTGTACATTGTAAATTGTGAATAACTAACCACCGTTTAATGAGAAGGGTGTGCTTGAAAGGATGCACATAATTCTGCAATGTTGTGTTGTATTGAAGAGAGTCTCAGTCTTAAATCATTTTCCACACACAGTCTGTGCCTGTATTTCGTTTTCATGCTAGTGAGGGCAGAGAGTCCACTCTCACATAGGTACGTGGTTGCAAAGGGCATCAGTGTCTTAACAGCGCATTTGCCAAGGCAGGATACTCTGAGCGCAGCCCAATCCAGAAATCTGGCATTGGCTTCTGATTAAATTCAATTTTCACCGAATCGCTTGTTGGAATTTCGATGAGGCTCTCTTGTTCAGATATCGGTACGTGGACTGGAGGCAGTGCATGAAAGGGATAATGAATCCAGTTGTTTGTGTTATCCGTTTCGGGAAAGTACCTGCGTAATTGAGTACCTAACTCACTCAGTCATGTGAGAAACTCGTCATCATGCAAGTAGTCAGACAAGTGAAAATTATGGTCAGTAAAGAAAACTTTAAGTTCGTCTCTCAATTTAAAAAAAACGTGTCAATACTTTGCCCCTTGATAACCAGCGCACTTCTGTATGTTGTAAAAGCGTTACATGGTCGCTGCCCAAATCATTGCATAGTGCAGAAAATACATGAGAGTTCAGGGGCCTTGCTTTAACGAAGTAAACTATTTTCACTGTAGTGTCTAAAACGTCTTTCAAGCTGTCAGGCATTCCCTTGGCAGCAAGAGCCTATCGGTGGATGCTGCAGTGTACCCTAGAAGTGAACCTTTCAGTGATACCCATCCCGGATCCGGGAGCATCCTCATCAAAAAAGCTGACTAGCATAGCCTAGCCTAACGCGACAGGGATATCATATAATATAATTTCATGAAATCACAAGTCCAATACAGCAAATGAAAGATAAACATCTTGTGAATCCAACCATCATTTCCGATTTTTTAAATGTTTTACAGCGAAAACACAATATGTATTTATATTAGCTAACTGCAATAGCCAAACACACAACGGCATGTTTTCACCATGTTTCCACCGCATAGGTAGCTATCACAAAACCCAGAAATAGAGATACAATTAATCACTAACCTTGAACAACTTCATCAGATGACAGTCTTATAACATCATGTTATACAATACTGTCAGGTTTTGGCCAGGACTGTTCTGGTTTTTGTCACTAGATGTCCCCATTGCACCTTTTTTGAACCTTTTGTTTTTTCCTTGCTCTATTATTGTTTGCACCTGTGTGTCGTTCCCTTGTTAGTATTTAAACCCTGTGTGTTCCTCAGTTCTTTGCTCAGTGTTTGTACGTTAGCACCCAGCCCCAGCCCTGCTGTTAACTTTTTCTCTTTTTGGAGTTTCCAGAGGTTCTCTGGTATTGTTCTTGTTTATTTTGGATTAGTCTTTTGAGGTTTGTTTTTTCCCTTGCTGTTCTTACCACCTTGTGGATTTTTTTTTATTTTTTATTTTTATTTTTTTTAGGGGAGGATCAGCTTAGTATTGCGGAAAGAATGTTGCTTCCAATGTAATTGTCTGCATCATTTCCATTCCCCCATATTTTTTGGGGTAAATATATATATCCATACACGTATGCATACATATACACATATATACATACACATACCTATATAGACATACATACTTTTTTAAAGAATATGCCTTTATTATTATTCCCCGCGACCCTACCACCAATCCCCCAATTGGAGTAAACTTATAAACACTTCTGCTTTTACCTTCAATTTCTACATCTTATACCTATCTTACAGACACAGTCCACTTTACAATAGTTCTCTCTTATTTGTTCTTAGTCCTTCCTCTATTTCTGTTGTCCATCCAATTTTATTTCCACTTGTAACTGTGCTATTTCACAAAAGCTCCGCACCTATACACATTTCACAGATCCCGTATGCCCTATATTGTTTATCTTGTTATTAGTCCCACCCTTCAGGTCCACCCAACCCCTCCCATCTATCTTCCAACATCATCCATTTCGGATTTCTATTTGCCATACATTTCTCAACTGTGCTGTGATGCTTCACAAAAGACCTGAACCTTCCTATTCTCATAGCTTCTACAGATTGTAAATTAAAAATAAACATCTTTGCCAAAATAATTATTATATTATTGATTGATTGACTATGGCTTTTCAAATCCCCCAGTATTGCTATCTGTAGCGTTAGTTTTAGGCAAATGTTGCAATTCTTCAGCCATTCCTGGACCTGTGACCAAAAACGAGCTACATATGGACAATACCAAAATAAATGATCTAATGACTCTGCCTCCTCACAACAGAATCTGCAGAGCTGGGAAGATTGTATACCCCATATATATAACATTCTATTAGTTGCAAGAATTTTGTACAGTAATTTATATTGAAAAATTCGAAGTTTTGAATCCGGCGTTGTTTTGCGTATCAATTCATAAACCATGTGCCATGGAATGGGTACATCGAAAATCTCTTCCCAACTATTTTGCAATTTGTATGGCACAGCTGTTAGTTTTTTGGTCCTTAAATGAAATTGGTATATGTTTTTATTTATCACACTTTTCTTTAACCATTTTTGTTCTTTAATACAGGGCCGACATACAAGTTCCTTACTTTTTTCCCCTTCTACTTGCCTCTTCCATTTTTGTGGTAATGCTGCAATTAATTGGTTGTAATTTTGGGTAGAGCAGACTTTTCCATATGTCTGTGTTAGCTGCATGTGTGACATAACTCCACCAGTCCTATTTATGATATCATTCACAAAAATTATACCTTTTTTAAACATTTCTTCGATAAATACAGTTTTCTTATCAATTATTATATTTGAATTTAACCACAATATTTGTTGTACTATTTGTTCCGTCCCTTCAGGTGGATTAAACTGAAATTGCAACCAAGGCTTGTTTAAAGAATAAGGATATTTTGGAGATCATTTCCTTTTCAAACAACCGAAAATGAGCAGGTGTAATCTGAATAAAGGGAAAAAGGCCCTTCTTGAACATAGGATGAGACATTCGTACCAGTTTACTAGAGAACCAGTTTGGATTTAAGTATAACTTTTGTATGACCGATGCCTTTAGTGAGAGGTCTAATGCTTTAATATTTAATAATTTCTGCCCTCCGAATTCATATTCGTTATATAAATAGGCCCTTTTAATTTTATCTGGCTTCCCGTTCCAAATAAAATTGAATATTTTTTGTTCATATAATTTAAAAAACAGGTCACTAGGAGTAGGCAAAACCATAAGCAAATAGGTAAACTGTGATATGACTAAAGAGTTAATTAGGGTGATTTTTCCACAAATAGACAGGTATTTTCCTTTCCATGCTAGCAAGATCTTATCTATTTTTGCTAACTTTCTATAAAAATTTATTGGAGTGAGATCATTTCTTTCTTTTGGGATTTTTATACCGAGTATGTCCACATCTCCGTCAGACCATTTAATTGGTAAACTACATGGCAATATAAAATGTGTATTTTTTAGTGATCCAATACGTAATATGGTACATTTATCATAATTTGGTTTTAACCTGTTGGGGATGGGGGCGCTGTTTAGACTATTTATGCTAATTTGGCTAATTTTTTAAACGGCTTCCCACAAAATCCTTGATCGTACAATATGCATATTATTATTATTATTGGATAGAAAACAGTCTATAGTTTCTATAGGAGTTGAAATTTTGTCTCTAAGTGGAACAGAGCCCATTCTACAGCAATTTCCCTGACATGGAGTCAGATTTGAGAAATGTTGGCCACTTTTCTGAAGTCAGTTAAAAGGGCACTGTCGTTGCTATGACTATACGGACACTTCTTACGTCTTCCCCTGGATGCCTTTACGTGATGACGATTCCAACGGGGTCGATTGCGCGTTCACAGGCCCTACAAATGAAAAAAACCTTTAGCTAGCAAGTCTTTTCTTGCTGCGTAATGCGCGTGGAAGACACCGACCCTCTCCTGTTCCAAGCGTTAGTTTAGCCTGTTATATTTCT
The DNA here is from genome assembly GCF_029448725.1 of Salvelinus fontinalis. Classification (NCBI taxonomy): domain Eukaryota; kingdom Metazoa; phylum Chordata; class Actinopteri; order Salmoniformes; family Salmonidae; genus Salvelinus; species Salvelinus fontinalis. Next base: position 49,429,833 of record NC_074667.1, on the reverse strand, counting down.
CCGGTCATCTTTTCACTCGTTATAGGAGTTACAAACATCATAAAGTAGTTAATTTAAAGCGTTTTATAGCAATTTATATCCGTTTAGTGCGATTTTGGGACATTTATTTTTGCAACGATGTGAAAAGTTGGGCACGCTTTTCAGTTCATCCCGAACGCAGTTGACATTTCCACATGGCAAGAGGACAGCTTTCCACCAAAAGACGATTTCTCCCAAGAAAGGATCCTTTGCCCAAGATACTGATGGAAGAACAGCTCAAGGTAGGACATTTTTATTATGATAAATCGTGTTTCTGTCGAAACATTTTAGTGGCTTAGGACGCCATGTTTTTTGACGTAGCTTCGCTTGGCGCAAACTGTATTGAAAAGTAAGGATAAATTAAAAAATGTAATAACGCAATTGTATTAAGAATTAAATTGTCTATCAATCCCTGTCCACCCTATATTTTTTAGTCACGTTTATGAGTATTTATGTATAAGAGTAGATCACTGTCTAAGTGGCGCAAGGACAAATTCTGACCAGCTGAGTTACATTTCACATTGTCTAACCATGATTTTGGTGGCTAAATATAAACATTTTCGATCAAACTGTATATGCATGTTGTAATGTGATGTTACAGGAGTGTCATCGGAAGAATTCTGAGAAGGTTAGTGAAAAAATTAATATCTTTTGGCGATGTTGACTTTTATCGCTCACTTTGGCTAGAATCAATGCTGGGCTGCTAATTGCTATGTGCTAAGCTAATATAACGATTTATTGTGTTTTCGCTGTAAGACACTTAGAAAATCTGAAATATTGTCTGTATTCACAGGATCTGTGTCTTTCGATTAGTGTATGCTGTGTATTTTTACGAAATGTTTGATGATTAGTAGTTAGGTAAACACGTTGCTCATTGTAATTATTCTAGTCCATTTGTGATGGTGGGTGCAATTGTAAACTATGCCATCTACCTGAAATATGCACTTTTTTCTAACAAAACCTATCCCATACCATAAATATGTTATCAGACTGTCATCTAATGAGTTTTTTTGTTGGTTAGGGGCTATAAATATCTTAGTTTAGCCGAATTGGTGATGGCTACTGGTGTTGGTGGACAAATAAAAGATGGTGGATTATGCTAATGTGTTTTTAGGTAATAGATGTACATCTTTACATATTGTGTCTTCCCTGTAAAACATTTTAAAAATCGGAAATGTTGACTGGATACACAAGATCTGTGTCTTTCATTAGCTGTATTGGACTTTAATGTGTGAAAGTTAAATATTTTAAAAAAATATTTTTTTTGAATTTCGCGGCACTGGTTTTTCAGTGGGGGGGGGGGGGGGTGTGCCGCTAGCGCCACGCTGATCCTAGACAGGTTAATCCAGAGAGGATAGCAAAGGTATCTAGATCCTCTATGAGGCCCTGGAGAGACTCTAGTTGTGGTTTTAAAAGAAAACATGAATCATCAGCGTACAATGACACCTTAGTTTTTAAGCCATGGATTTCTAATCCTTTAATATTAATGTTTGATCTAATTTTAACAGCTAACATTTCGATGGCAATAATAAATAGATATGCCGATAGTGGACAACCTTGTTTTACTCCTCTAGATAGTTTAAAACTTTCTGAGATGTAGCCATTATTTACTATTTTACACCTAGGGTTACTATACATAATTTTAACCCATTTTATAAGAGATTCCCCAAAATTGAAATATTCTAGGCATTTATATATAAACTCCAGTCGTACTTTATCAAAAGCCTTTTCAAAATCAGCTATGAAAACCAGGCCTGGTGTCCCCGATATCTCATAGTGTTCTATTGTTTCCAGTACTTGCCTTATATTATCTCCAATGTATCGTCCATGTAAAAAACCTGTCTGATTAGGATGAATAATATCTGACAAAACTTTTTTTATTCTATGCGCCAAGCATTTTGCTAGGATTTTTGCATCACAACACTGAAGTGTAAGAGGTCTCCAATTTTTTAATTGGACTGGATCTTTATATATACCACTTGGGTCCTGTTTCAGTAATAACGATATCAGACCTTCTTGTTGTGTGTCTGATAATCTACCATTTATATAGGAGTGGTTAAAACAAGTTAATAATGGTCCTTTGAGTATATCAAAAAACGTTTTGTATACTTCCACTGGTATGCCATCCAGCCCTGGAGTTTTCCCATCTTTAAAGGCCCCAATTGCAACAAGCAGACCCTCCTCTGTAATTTGGCCTTCACATGAGTCTTTCTGTTCAGATGTTAATTTTACATTATTAATAGGAAAAAAATCCATACAATTAGTTTCAGTTAGTGGAGATGGAGGAGCCTGAAACGAAAACATATTCTTAAAGTACTTTACTTCCTCTTTCAAAATATCATTTGGTGAATCATGCGTGACTCCATCATTTGTCACAAGTTTTAATACATTTTTTTTGGTAGCATTTCTATATTGAAGATTGAAAAAGAATTTGGTGCATTTTTCCCCATATTCCATCTAGTTCGCTTTATTTTTATAATATATTACACTGGATCTTTCTTGAATAAGTTCCTCCATTTCTTTTTGTTTTTCCTCTAAATTATTCTGTGCCTCTATGGTACCGTTTTTATTGCTATCTAACTGTACTGTTAGTCCTTCAATTTCCTTTGTTAATATGGACTCTTTTGATCTAAATTGCTTTTGTTTTATAGATGAGTACTGAATTGCATGGCCTCTAAAGGCACACTTAAAAGTGTCCCATACAATAAGGGGATCTGCTGTACCTATGTTATGTCTGAAAAAGTCAGTTATAAAATCTTCTGTCCTAGTTCTAAACAATTTATCATCTAGTAGACTTTGATTAAATTTCCAATATCCTCGCCCACGTGGAAATTCTGTAAGAGAAATATATATGCCAATTATGTGATGATCCGACCGCATTCTATCCCCTATCAACACTTTTTTAACTTTTGGTGCCAGAGAGAATGGAATAAGAAAGTAGTCAAGACGACTAGCTTGATTCAGCCTCCGCCATGTATATCTCACTAAATCAGGGTATTTAAGTCTCCATATATCCACTAATTCCAATATATCCATGACATTCATGATTTCCTTAAGTGCCTGAGGGTGATAATTTGTAGTGTGATTTCCTTTCCGGTCTATAGAGCTATTTAAGACCGTATTAAAATCTCCCATTATAATAATAGAGTCTAGTGTTGCTTGTAGAGTTGATAAGTTCTTATATATATTTTCAAAGAAGCTTGGATCATCATTATTCGGACCGTATAGGTTAACAAGCCATATTTGTTTATTGTCCAATAATATATTTAAAATAATCCATCTACCTTGAGGATCTGTTTGGACAATTTGCACATTTGGATCAAAATTATTGTTAATTAAGATCATCACCCCTTTTGAATTTCTTTGCCCATGGGAGAAATATATTTTGCCCACCCAGTTCTTTTTCCACAAAACTTCATCTAAAACTGTTGAATGGGTTTCCTGTAAACAATAAATATTATAATCCTTCTCTTTTAGCCAGGTAAATACTGATCGTCTTTTCTTATTATCTGCTAAGCCATTACAATTGTAACTGGCTATACTTATTTCACCACTTACCATGAGACACACCTTTCATTCTTTTAATCAGAATATATTTTTGTAAACGTACTATTAAAAAGTAACATAATGATTGAGTGTCTATATAGTTGTACCATGATATTTGCATTTCTACTAAGTAAACCTCCAATTGGTCCCTACTATTCCACCCGCTAAAAGGCCTCATCTCGAGATGGCTTGTCATCCCAATGCCCGGCAGACCACCCTCGACCCCCTGTATCCCATAGCCCTGAACCGACTGGGATCCATTCTTTGAAAAGAGCATACAGTTCCATTTACCGAATTGAAGTAAATCAATTGCCATATGCATTTCCATTGCCGTCACCTCGATTTGTATTATATATAGCTGTGGATCATCCTCTATTGTACCTTACATCTTTTACTTCTTCTTTCGCAACTGTTGTGGGATACACACATACACACTCAGCCCTTACCCCCACACAACCATAAGCTCACTTTCTCAACAGTTGCACCATCCCAGAGCCCAACTCAAGATGGGTCATGATTTCCAAATGCCATTGCAGTTGCAGCTGCATGAGAAGGCCTGCAAGACCGCGCAAAAAAATAAGCAAAAATTGAAATTTATTTACCATTGTCATATCCTAGATAATGGCCGTCAAATGTACACCCTATTCCTGAAAGAAACACCCACAATACGGCCACCAGTCATGACCATGTCCCCACGCATCTCCATGCAGTCCGACCTTGATTCTGTGCCACCAGGGCCACAATAATATACCCCCTCTCTGAATGTCCGAGTGTGACCCCCTCCCCATGGGTTACTGCAGCTAGTGTTGCCAGCACTGCCACTGCCTGGGTGGGGGTACCCCACCGGAATCCCCACCGGCTAGGTACAAGGTCGTCAAGGTTCTCATTAGCAGCTTTGAGAAATTCCTTGTATATTTTCCTCTCCCTTTAGGGGGCTTTGGCTTTGCAGGACCAACCCTGCCAAGCAGGCTCAGAATCTTGAGGGGGCAGTGCTGCTCTTGGTCTCTGACCTCATTTTAGCTGCATAGACCGCTTACAGCGAGCACATAAAACAGTTAGGGACTTCTCCTTAATATCTGGGTCATTCAGGTGGGTGTCTAGGGTATAGGGCCATAGACAGTACCATTAAAATAGGATAATAATTAGATATAATTTATTAAGATAAAAAAAATGTAGTTTTCCATGATAGGACAATAAATAAATAAGACGTATAATTCATTATAAAAGTATATCCATCATCTGAACAACATTGAAAGCCCTCTCATACCCGGCTCACAGCAATACATTGGCTCTGGGATATGCAACCATTTCATTACTCACTCACTCAACTTTCCAAACATAACAAATAAGATAAAAAATAAAATAAACACAAACCATACCATCCACACATACTGTGCCTTCTGTTTACTTAGTTTTTATCTTCACTGTGTAAAAATAGTGCTTGTGTGTTCAATTAGTTATATGTGAAGATTTATAAAAAAGCTATATTTTTTGTTGTATTGTTACAATCAGTAACCGGGCTTGAATTGTGTTTATTTTCCTCGTCTATGAGAATTTTGTAAATTTTAAAATAACCATGGAGTAGTCTTTGTGTCTCTGAACAACTGGTTATCAATATATAGTTTATCAACGACGAGAGCTACTCGTTTCGCTTTTAATCTGTTTTCTTTGAAAATAGGATACAGAACTTTGCGCCGTTCTGCAATTTCTTTCGGAAACTGATCATTCATGCCAATTTTGGTCCCAGCAAGTCTTTTACCTAGGCTTTTAACCATTATTTTATCTTTAAATGAAGCAAATTTTGCAACGATTGGGCGTTCGTACCTCTGCCCTCTCTGTCCGAAGCGGTGAACACGTTCAAGTTGGATTTTGTCGACAACTTCGCATGGAATCTGAAGCGCTGTACGGAGGAACTCTCTAACTATAGATTCAGGAACTTCTCCTTCTTTTTCTTGGATACCTGTAAGTACCAAATTCTCTCTCATGGATCTAGTTTGAATCTCCAGTAAGGCTTCGTTCAGAACGATGTTCTCTTTTTTAATTCCATTCATTTCGGTTTGGATCTTATTGACTGTCCCTTTTAGCGCGTGTGTTTCCTTCTCCAATGTCGCAGCTTTTTCATCACTCATCTCTAGGCTTGCCTTTAACTCTTTTATATCCTTACTAAGTAATTCAAGTAAACCCAGTTTGTCATTTATTGATTTTAACAGATCAGTTTCGACCTTTACCATTCCCGGTGGTGAGAATATTAAATCGTCAGTATCTGTCGAAGAATCTCGCTTGCGTTTTGTAAACGGTTCCCCTGTCTTATTCTCCGTCATGTTTGGTTGTTGTCTGTGTTCGTAATATTTGTCGATAAATGTCTCTAGTCTTAGGATTTGTTTTGTGTTATTATCCAGATTGAAGGTTTATCACTCACCAGATTATGTAGTGCTAATATTTTAGTCTATTTAGCAGATATTTCGAATATTATGTTTTATCTTGAGGTGCTCTACATAACTTCGTTCAGTCCGCCATTACCTTTACTTTACCTTTACGTCCGCCGTCTACGTCCTACGTCCTACTTTTCCTTGCTCTATTATTGTTTGCACCTGTGTGTCGTTCCCTTGTTAGTATTTAAACCCTGTGTGTTCCTCAGTTCTTTGCTCAGTGTTTGTACGTTAGCACCCAGCCCCAGCCCTGCTGTTAACTTTTTCTCTTTTTGGAGTTTCCAGAGGTTCTCTGGTATTGTTCTTGTTTATTTTGGATTAGTATTTTGAGGTTTGTTTTTTCCCTTGCTGTTCTTACCACCTTGTGGATTTTCTTTGTATCTTGGAAGATATCTATTTTTGTCTCTTGGCTTTTGTTTTGGACGTTGTGGATTTATATTTTTGCCGGAAGATCTTTCCTTTGATTAAACCACCGTCTCTAGTACTGCTGTGTCTGCCTCATCTTCTGGGTTCTGCCGATTTATTAGTGACTTTCTCACACCGGGTCCTGACATAATACATTTATGTTTTGTTCGAAAATGTGCATATTTGAGGTATAAATCGTAGTTTTACATTGCAGCCACCATCACAAATAGCACCAAAGCAGCCAGAATAATTACAGAGAGCAACGTGAAATACATAAATACTCATCATAAAACATTTATGAAAAATACATGGTGTACAGCAAATGAAAGATAAACATCTTGTTAATCCAGCCAATATTTCAGATTTTTTAAGTGTTTTACAGCGAAAACACAATATAGAATTATATTAGCTTACTACTATAGCCAAACACACAAAGCTATTTATTCACCGCCAACATAGCTTTCACAAAAAAACAGCAATAGAGATAAAATGAATCACTAACCTTTGGACAACTTCATCAGATGACAGTCTTACAACATCATGTTATACAATACATTTATGTTTTGTTCGAAAATGTGCATATTTAGTGCTGCAAATCGTGGTTATACATTGTGAATATGTAGCAACAATTCACCAAAATCTCCGGAGATATTTTGGACAGTCACCTAATCTAATCAAAGAACTCATCATAAACTTTACATAAAAATACTTGTTGTATGGCAAATGAAAGATACACTGGTTCTTAATGCAACCGCTGTGTTAGATTTTTAAAAATAACTTTATAACAACATACAGCATGCATTATTGTGAGACAGCGCTCACCTATTCTCCGCCGTGTTGGAGCCAACATATTCCACAGAAATACGAAATAACATCATAAATAGTCTCTTACTTTTGCTGATCTTCCATCAGAAAATTGTGCAAGGAGTCCTAGGTCCAGAATAAATCGTTGTTTGGTTTTAGAATGTCCATTTATTCTGTCGAATTAGCAACTTTGGCTAGCATTGTGGATTCCCAATAAACGTTGAATGTAGATTCCCAATAAACGTTGAAATTCCCAATAAACGTTGAATAAACTGGTCAAACTCGGTTGAAAATTCTACTTTATTATGTTCTTCTCATATGCATCCAATAAAATGAGAGCCGGAGCAATTCGTAGTGTATACGGAACGCTTTTCAGAAGACAATGTGAGGTTCCCCGGCGCGCAGATGAAAACTGACAAAAGGGCGGACCTGTCACTCCAAAAGCTCTTATTCGGCCTCACATCAAGCTAGACACCCCATTCAACCTTCTACTGCTGTTGACATCTAGTGGAAGGCGTATGAAGTGCATACAGATCCATAAATAAAAGCCAGTTGAATAGGCAGGCCCTGACACAGAGCCTCATTTTCAGAATTTTCACTTCCTGTATGGAAATTTGCTGCCAAATGAGTTCTGTTTTACTCACAGATATAATTCAAACAGTTTTAGAAACTTCAGAGTGTTTTCTATCCAATAATAATAATAATATGCATATTGTATGATCTAGAACAGAGTACGAGGCCGTTTAATTTGGGCACGATTTTTTCCAAAGTGAAAACAGCGCCCCCTATTCACAAGAAGCTAGAGGCGTCGGGAGCAACTGCTTGCACGTGCGTTACCACGCCACTATGTCTCCCTGTCATGGCTTTTGCGCCATCAGTACAGATACCAACACACCTTGATCACCAACGTCTATTTGATGTCACAAATCTGTCCATTACTTTAAAAATATCCTCTCCTGTTGTCCTGGTTTCCAGTGGTTTGCAGAAGAGGATGTCTTCCTTATTTGACCCCCCCCCCCCCCCCCTCCATAAACGTAACAGACATATACCAGGAGCTGTGCCAGGCCTGCCACGTCTGTTGACTCATCCAGCTGTAACGCATAGGATTCACTGGCTTGTATGTAAAGCAGTAATTGTTTCAAAACATCTCCTGCCATGTCACTGATGCATCATGAAACAGTGTTGTATGATGAAGGAATTGTCTGTATAGTTTTTTGGGCCTTTTCCCCCAGCATTGTCCCAGCCATATCCACGGCAGCAGGAAGAATTACGTCCTCCACAATAGTATGGGGCTTGCCTGTCTTAGCCACTCGGTAGCTCACCATATAAGACACTTCTAGTCCCTTCTTATTAATGGTATCTGTTGCATTTATACATGTCTTACTACTCGAAAGTCATCTTAATTAATTCTCGCTTATTTTTCAAATTGGCATGTTTTGTTTCTAAATGTCTGCGCAAGAGTGAAGGTTTCATTGAGTTGTGAGATAGTACTTTTGCACATATAACACACTGTGGCTGAGGAAAGGCACTACTCCCAATATAAGAGAACCCCAAATCAATGTAGTTCTCATCATATTTGCGCCTCTACGATGGTCCAACATCCCTGTCTGTTGTTCGGTGCTTTCCCAGGTAAGGGGGCAGTAGCTCTTTGGCTGCATCAGATTCACAACTGTCAGTGTCCATGCTAGCTGGGCTAACAAAAAATGTAGAATTACTGATGCTAGCATTGGATGTGCTCGTGGAAGCAGAACAACTTGTGTCGTCGACAGGTGCAGGTGTAGTACTGCTGGCAGTAGCAGTTCTACCAGTAGAGCTGGTATGTGTCTCTATAGACACGGGCCTTACTTTTTTAACCATTTATCAATTTTAGAGCAAACGGAATGAGTAGCAGCTATGTTTGGCTACATACGGACTGTTAGTGGAATTCCCGTGAGAGAGTTATGGTTAATGTGATTGGATGTTAATTATTTGACTAGGCTACCTGTATTTGACATTGTGTTGTTATTTCGCTGAACACTAGATGGTTTAATTTGATTTTTGGCAGTGAAACAAGGCTACTCAGGTGAGAAAATGTATAGCCCAGTTGGAAAATATAAATGGTCTGTTTGAAAATGTAAAGATTTTTTTTAAACATAATTACAGTATATACACATTCTTTATTTGGCGTACCCCTGACGGCAGTTTGGGAATACCTGCCCTAGAGCAAACAAAAAACTATACATAAGTCGGCCTAAACATCAGTGCCACAGGTAACTTCCACAAAGCTGTGAACGAGCTCAGAGACAAGGGAAGAAGGGCCTTCTATGCCATCAAAAGGAACATCAAATTCGAGATACCAATTAGGATCTGGCTAAAAACACTTGAATCAGTTATAGAACCCATTGCCCTTTATGGTTGTGAGATCTGGGGTCCCCTCACCAACCAATAATTCACACAATGGGACAAACACCAAATTAAAACTCTGCATGCAGAATTCTGCCAAAATATTCTCTGTGTACAACGTAAAATACCAAATAATGATTGCAGAGTAGAATTAAGCCGATACCCGCTAATTATCAAAATCCAGAAAATAGCGGTTCAATTCTACAACCACCTAAAAGGAAGCGAGTCCCAAACCTTCCATAACAAAACCATCACCTACAGAGAGATGAACCTGGAGAAGAGTCCCCCCTATGCAAACTGGTCCTGGGGCTCTGTTCACAAACACAAACAGACCCAACAGAGCCCCAGGACAGCAGCACAATTAAACCCAAACAAATTGTGAGAAAACAAAAAAACTATTACTTGACACATTGGAAAGAAGTAACAAAAAAACTGAGCAAACTAGAACGCTATTTGGCCCAAAGCAGAGAGTATACAGTGGCAGAATACCTGACCACTGTGACTGATGCAAACTTAAGGAAAGCTTTGACTATGAACAGACTCAGTGCTATTGAGAAAGGCCGCTGTAGGCAGACCTGGCTCTCAAGAAAAGACAGGTGCACACTGCCCACAAAATGAGGTGGAAACGGAGCTGCACTTCCTAACCTCCTGCCAAATGTATGACAATATTAGAGACACATATTTCCCTCAGATTACACAGATCCACAAAGAATTCGAAAAAACAAACCAGATTTTGATAAACTCCCATATCTACTGGGTGAAATAGCACAGTGTGCCATCACAGCAGTGCGATTTGTGACCTATTGCCACAAAGAAAAGGGCAACCAGTGAAAAACAAACACCATTGTCAATACAACCCATATTTGTTTTCCCTTTTGTACTTTCACTATTGCACATCATTACAAAACTGTATATACACATAATGTAACAAATGTTTTTACTCTTTTGGAACTTCTGTGAGTGTAATGTTTACTGCTAATTTTATTGTGTATTTCACTTTTGTTTATTATCTACTTCACTTGCTTTGCTAATGTCAACATATGTTTCCCATGCCAATAATTTAATTGAATTGAGAGGGGTCTGAGTGGAGGTGGGTTCAATAGAGGTGGGGGGAGAGAGAGGGGTCTGAGTAGAGATGGGTTCAGTAGAGGTGGGGGGAGAGAGAGGGGTCTGACTAGAGATGGGTTCAATAGAGGTGGGGGGAGAGAGAGGGGGTCTGAGTAGAGATGGGTTCAGTAGAGGTGGAGAAGGGATGGAGTTCCCTCTCTCCTTTCTGCACTCTCCCCAGGGGGGCGGGGCTAGATAATAGTTATTTGAAAACAAGGTTTACTACTGTAGGTAACGTTAGCGAGCACTAATTGATTGTACATGCGCCAAAACTGGTATTTTTCATCCTATAGCTTGTTCTCTATCTTCTTTTCAAATAGTGACCCAACATGTTCTCAGACCTTTTATTTCCCTGACTGAACAAAACTAGTTTTTTCATGCTCTCTTGTCTCTCTGCAGCAGACATATGGTGGGCGATATGCTTGGAACATCACATCGCAAGAAAATCGATGTATCGAATCGCAATACATATAGAATTGTGAGAATCATAATACATATCGTATTGGCACATAACTATCGTCATAATATCGTATCGTGAGGTCCTAATTCCCAGCTCTACTATAGGGGTTTTAGTAAGGGTACGGTGCAAAAGTGGGGCTGAGAGGTGAATCTATGTATGGAAAATGAGTCACTCCATCTTCCTCTCTCTTTATTTTTTCTCTCTCTCCTTTCCCTCCTCTCTCTTTCTATCTCACTCTCACTCTCTCACTCCCCATCCCATCTTCTGTCTTTCTCTCTCCTCTCTCTAATCTCTCTCTCTCTCTCTCACCTCTCTGTCTCTCTTTTCTAAAGACTCTGCAGCCTTAGTACAGGCTCAATTAATAATGGAGTGAGCTGTGACCTTCTCCTGCTGGAGTTCAGGACTGCACTGTGTGGTTCTGTGTGAATCCGTGTGATTCTGTGTGATCTGCAGCACACTTTTGATCCAACCCACACCGCAGACTCATATATGAACAACGTGATAGGCTGCAGTAACATAATCGCCTCTCTGATCCAGAGATGACAATATTTACCTCAAAGTAAATGTACAAATGCACACTTACTGCTGCCATTATGAGAGAAGAGAACTACAAAGATCAGTCTATGTGAGTTATACTGATGCTTGTCAGTGAAGCAGCTGTCTCATAACAATAGCTCAAACTTTTGGTTTCTGACACTGTTGTAGTGTTTTTCACACAGAGATAACACAACATCCTCACACCTTCTTTACAAGGTTTAATCTTAGTGTGAGCCCTGTACAGTACCTGTTTCTGACTCCTATTGCTCCTTGGCTATGAGATACCACATAGTAACACAAGTCAACTTCCCAGGTACACTGCACCTTCCAAGCGCTGTCTCCATCTCTGCACTGACTAGGACACTGACCCTACGACACCAGTACAGGGAGCCTGGGTTGAGCTAATGCCTCAGCAGCAGCAGGAGCTCAGGGATCAGACTACCAGGCTCAGAGCTCTCTCCCTTACTCACCGGCACGGTGACGACAGATGATACCCTGATTACAACGAGATGTGAAGTCAGAAAACATTGATCACACAAAATGCATTTACCTCAGCCGCAAGTCCTGAGATATGGCTGCGATTAAAAAATCATGAGGGGAAGTTCCCCAGAGCCACGCCTGGATATGAGAGAGAGAGAGAGAGAGAGAGAGAGAGAGAGAGAGAGAGAGAGAGAGAGAGAGAGAGAGAGAGAGAGAGAGAGAGAGAGAGAGAGAGAGAGAGAGAGAGAGAGAGAGAGAGAGAGAGAGAGAGAGAGGGAGAGAGAGAGAGAGAGAGAGAGAGAGAGAGAGAGAGAGAGAGAGAGGATAAACGGATGGAGAGAAGAGTCTTTAAGAGGCCTGGCTAGTGGAGCGTGAAGGGAGGTAAAGAGAGGAGAGGGTGAGCCGAGGAGAGAGGACAGAAGGATTCTCTTGCTAGAGAAGAGGATGTCTCGGCCAGTCAACAGGCAGAACTTGTTGACCGCTAGGTGCCACCCACCCAGATGAGAGTCGACCAGATGATGGACACAGTAGACTCAGTGGTCCGCTGGCTGATAACTCCATCCCCTTAATGCAAAAAAAATATTATTCTAGAAATGAAAACTAATGTCAATAAAGGAATAAAGCCTGAAAATAGAATGCATGGTATTGACCTCTGTGGACATACATTATATATAGAGGAGCATCTGAAGGTGGTGATGTGCATTGAGGTGTGTTGAGGGCTGTAGCTACATGCCTGTGGACCATTATGGGGTATTATAACCTCAGAGAGTGAAGAATCACAGTGGTCCCACTGCTCCCTAGCTGAGCAACAGATGAGAATAGAGGATAGAGAGGTCATTACCTGTGCTACAGTGCTCTTGGAATAGACATCCAGAGAGCAATGTTCAGAGGAGCATCCAAACAAAACAAATGCGTCATAGCTGTGGAAAATGTACAGCCTTTTTAGTCTGATGGAAAGAGAGAGAGAGGGAGGGAGATAGAGAGAGAGAGCGGGACAGGATGGTGGAAGAGAAATGTTGAAATGACCCATGATGGACGGTTATATCCTAGTCATCAACACACCTCCACCCCTCTATGCCGCCTATCTCAAATATACTCAAACACGCACTTACGCGCACACACACACCACCCTCTGATCTTATGGCAGCCCAGCAGAGATGAACACTGCCCCCAGTATGCTGCTGTCCCTCAGATAAAATGAGTGACAATTGACTAGTTGTTGTTGAGCCACATCATACGCAGTGTGACCGTCGTGGTTCAACCCTGGGAAACGGGGAAAGCAAATAAGCCAGAGGAAATGGGATGGCTTTGATATCTCCACTTCATCGCTCACGACTCCATGTGACCCATTCACTGCTCTCTGACACTGTAGGACAGGGCAATAACATCATCTGTAATCTACTGGGATAACACACCCCCACCCTGAGCTCAGTATGTTTAAGAGCAGATCTTATAATGTAGACTATAAACTGATCTGCTATTGCCTGTGCTGTAGTCAATGAAGTGCCTCATGTTTCCCTTCCATTTCTGCTTAGTCCGTCCAGTACTTGAGTTAGATTCTAAGGAGACAATTTCTCTAGTCTATTACTGCTGATAAATTGGATTTAGACCAGTGTACTGGCGTGAATGAGGGGCTAAATACAGAGTTTGACACCCCTGGCATATGAGAAACAGGGTTGGCTCGCCTGACTCCCTGCCTGTTGTAAGAACTCATTACCATACCCAGGCCAAGGCACAACACAATACAACATAACACCAGACAACACAATAAAACATAACACCACACAACACCACACAATACAACATAACACCAGACAACACAATACAACATAACATCACACAACACAATACAACATAACACCAGACAACACAACACCACACAATACAACATAACACCAGACAACACAATACAACATAACATCACACAACACAATACAACATAACACCAGACAACACAACACCACACAATACAACATAACACCAGACAACACAATACAACATAACATCACACAACACAATACAACATAACACCAGACAACACAACACCACACAATACAACATAACACCAGACAACACAATACAACATAACACAACACCACACAATAAAACATAACACCACACAACACAACACAATACAACATAACACCACACAACACAATACAACATAACACCAGACAACACAATACAACATAACACCAGACAACACCACACAACACAACACAATACAACATAACACCAGACAACACAATAAAACATAACACCAGATAACACCACACAACACAACACAATACAACATAACACCAGACAACACAATAAAACATAACACCACACAACACCACACAATACAACATAACACCACACAACACAACACAATACAACATAACATCACACAACACAATACAACATAACACCAGACAACACAACACCACACAATACAACATAACACCACACAACACAACACCACAACACAACACCACACAACACCACAGAACACCACACAACACAACGCCACAGAACACCACACAACACAACACCACAGAACACCACACAACACCACAACATAACACCACACAACACCACACCACAGAACACACCACAGAACACCACAGAACACCACAGAACACCACAGGATACCACAGGACACCACAGAACACCACACAATACAACATAACACCACACAACACCACACCACAGAACACCACAGAACACCACACAACACAACACCACAGAACACCACACAACACCACAACATAACACCACACAACACCACACCACAGAACACACCACAGAACACCACACAATACAACATAACACCACACAACACCACACCACAGAACACCACAGAACTCCACAGGATACCACAGGACACCACAGAACAGCACACAATACAACATAACACCACACCACAGAACACCACAGAACTCCACAGGATACCACAGAACACCACACAATACAACACAACACCACACAACACCACACCACAGAACACCACAGAACTCCACAGGACACCACAGGACACCACAGAACACCACACAATACAACATAACACCACACAACACCACACCGCAGAACACCACAGAATACCACAGGACACCACAACATAACACCAGACAACACAATACAACACCACACAACACAACATAACACCACACAATACAACACCACACAACGCCACACCACACAGTACAACATAACACCACACAACCCACAACCCCACACAATACAACACCACATAATACAACACAACGCAATACAATACAATACAACACAACACAAGACAACACAATACCACACAGCACAACACAACACAGCACAACACCACACAGCACAACACAACACAACACAACACATTCTCTCTGTCCGATCCTGTCACACTTATTCAATGTTCTCACATCAGGCTGTATTGCCATGTTCTATGTTGTTGTTTAACACACCACAAAATGCCTGGTCTTTTTACATCTTTGTTTACATAACTATGCTATTGTATCCCTATGGACTCCCTATAGCCACTGGTGTATTGACATGATCCAAGCCTTCTCTACAAATACTATTGTATCTCTACATACTGCAATGACTGTTCCTCCATCCAGTAAAGTACCATAGTAATATCAATCCTTTGGAAATGTTTAACGGGTGTGCTCTTGGGAACATGCAGTGGGCCCATGTAATGAGAGTACACTGGAGAACAGAGCGTGAGATAGAGAGAGAGATACATAGAGAGATACAGAGCAAGAGAGTGATGTGTATAGCCTGCAGCTACAATACTAGGTGTACAGATAACCCAGCTGAGTCCTCAGAGCGTATGTCAAGAGAACACTGTCTTATTATAGTCTTCCTGGTATGTGTGTGCAGTTAGATTAGTTTTAGATCAACTAATTAAGCGATGATGGAACTCACGGATAACAGACATTGCTATACCTCTGAGAGTTTCCCTGTATTTCTTATTTATTTGTTTCATTCTTTTTCCCAGCAGGGAAGCGAGATGAGAGTTTACTCAGGAGAGAGAGGGTGAGGTTGGCATTAGCACTGAGCCATGTCACCAACTCCTGTCTCTGCGACAGACTCAAACGTGGGTGTAAGTTTTCAACAGGTGGGGGAAAAACGAGACTCAATCATTCTATTGTTTCCTCCCACAAAACACGCCCTATTTCTGCAGCTCAAATACACATGCAAGAACCAACCAATCAACAAGCTGTGGCCAAAGGACTCAATCATGTGTTCCTTCTAAACCGCAGTGTTTGATTCACACAAACCGTTAAATAGAGTGACTCAACAGGAGGATAGGGCCCTGATTCATTGATAAAGCTTTTTGAGGTTTAGAAGCGCTCAAAGAAAGAGATAAAAAATGTAATTATTCAACTTCAAACGTCATCAAATGTGTTATTAATGAGGTGTAAATGTATTTATAATATTAATAAGTACATTTCCCCTACGCTGTTGAGAGTGCACTGGTTGATTTGAGTGGGATGATAGGTGTGTCAGTGTGTGAGAAGGTGACATTGGCTGTTGTCACCTTGCTCAGCGTGAGAGAGGCGCTACATCAAATGACTAAAACAATTACCAGAGTACAGTCACTGGTAGTGTTCAATTATAGGCCTCACTGCAATGTCTGTTTATATGTTTATGCATCACCCCTGTCAAGCTTAACTAGCGTAAATACTCAATCTTCCAAAGCACCTGCTGTGTGTGTTGCTTTAGCTGGCAGTTTGGCTGTTGGCTACAGTTCCTTGGGTAGGCTGCTGTGCAATGCTAAGTAAACCCAAATCCAGTATAAGTCAAAAAATGTAAAT
Source organism: Salvelinus fontinalis (assembly GCF_029448725.1). Lineage (NCBI taxonomy): Eukaryota > Metazoa > Chordata > Actinopteri > Salmoniformes > Salmonidae > Salvelinus > Salvelinus fontinalis. The sequence goes on along the minus strand of NC_074667.1, from coordinate 49,412,875 downwards.
AAAATAATAATCTGTAATTTTGCACACCAATAATGTACACTTCAATTAATGTACTCAACTCATGTAGTTAATACACTAATACACTTGCCGGCTAATAGTTACCAAAAAGCAGGCAAGCTAGCCATGCACCCCATGCATTTAGATAAATTCAAGTAGCTGTTTAAACTGTTCTACCTCCGAGATCTACTTAAAATTGAATTATAGTTAATGATATTATATCATAATAATAACACTTGAGTGTTTACAACTATCATACTGGAGTTTACGATATTTTGCGATATACTTAAGCAATAAGGCAGCTTGGGGTTTATGGTATATAGCCAATATACCACGGCTAAGTGATGTTCTTACGTACGACGCAATGCGGAGTGCCTGGATACAGCCCTTGGCCATATACCACAAACCACTGAGGTGCCTTATTGCTAAACTCAGCAAAAAAGAAATGTCTATTTTTCAGGACCCTGTCTTTCAAAGATCATTTGTAAAAATCTAAATAACTTCACAGATCTTCATTGTAAAGGGTTTAAACACTGTTTCCCACTGTTTCCCAACAATTCATGAACATGCACCTGTGGAACGGTCGTTAAGACATTAACAGCTTACAGACGGTAGGCAATTAAGGTCACAGTTATGAAAACTTAGGACACTAAAGAGACCTTTTTACTGACTCTGAAAAACACCAAGAGAAAGATGCCCGGGGTTCCTGCTCATCTGCGTGAACGTGCCTTGGGCATGCTGCAAGGAGGCATGAGGAATGCAGATGTGGCCAGGGCAATAAATTGCAATGTCCGTACTGTGAGATGCTTAAGACAGCTCGACAGGGAGACAGGAGGGACAGCTGGTCGTCCTCGCAGTGGCAGACCACGTCTAACAACACCTGAACAGGATCGGTACATCGGAACATCACACCTGCAGGACAGGTACAGGATGGCAGCAACAACTGCCCGAGTTACACCAGGAACGCACAATCCCTCCATCAGTGCTCAGACTGTCCGTTATAGGCTGAGAGAGGCTGGACTGAGGGCTTGTAGGCCTGTTGTAAGGCAGGTCCTCACCAGATATCACTGGCAACAACGTCGCCTATGGGCATAAACCCACCGTCGCTGGACCAGACAAGACTGGCAAAAGGTGCTCTTCACTGACGAGTCAAGGTTTTGTCTCACCAGGGGTGATGGTCGGGTTCACGTTTATCGTCGAAGGAAGGAGCATTACACCGAGGCCTGTACTCTGGAGCGGGATCGATTTGGAGGTGGAGGGTCCGTCATGGTCTCGTACTAAGCTTGTTGTCATTGCAGGCAATCTCAATGCTGTGCATTACAGGGAAGACATCCTCCTCCCTCGTGTGGTACCCTTACTGCAGGCTCATCCTGACATTACCCTCCAGCATGACAATGCCACTAGCCATACTGCTCATTCTGTGTGTAATTTCCTGCAAGATTGAGAGGACGTTTATTTTCTTGCTCAGTTTATTGTAAACTGGTTACCAATGTAATTAGAGCAGTAAAAATAAATGTTTTGTCATACCAGTGATACATGGTCTGATATACCACTGCTGTCAGCTAATCAGCATTCAGGGCTCAAACCACCCAGTTTATAATGTACTATAAGACCTAATGGAAATGACTCTCACTGTGCCATTCATATGCTAATTTTGTCATAATTCATGATCAATATACATGCCATACACACAAACGAATAAACACACACTCTCTCTTTCACACACACGCACACACACATGCATACTGATAATCACTCTAGAGGGACCTGGAACGAGATTTGACTTCAGGGGGAAAATATCTCCCATCTTAGTAAAACCAATTAATTATAAAATAAAAGGCAAAACAGTAGAGATATCATGCCAGATAGTTATGTTTGACAGTTACACGTACAGTAGTTTGATATGTTACGCTGTCACTACTCAGAATAGCCGCAATGTCTGGAGTGGATTCCTGTGAAGGTTTGGCCGATAAATAGGAGTCCACCAGACCATACTCTTAGCTGCTATACAACAGTTGCATAATAGATAGATAGACACTCACCCACCACCCATCCTGGAGATAGGCCCATTCATGATTGTCTGATGGATAAACCCAGTGTGATGAGATGAGGCAGACAGCGCATTAGTATTCTCATGTGCTCTAAGTGTTGCATGGGTTCACAGTTCACAGCCAGACTGGCTTTCTACTGGCCCATTAAATACCTAATATCAGGACTTAGGCCGTCAGAGCTGTCATTTCCACAGCACAGATACATTTCTTACATGCACAACAGATTAGTTTCTGTCTATTGCTCAGGGTGAAACGTGTAATCTTACATCTGAGGGGGGAGGGATGAGGAAATTCCTGCCATTAAAGTCGAAACTTCTAAAAATGGATTTGCGAATGAGATGAGATAAGGGCTGAATATGTTCCTGAAAATGTATCTGCCAGCGAAATAAGAGAAACAGATGTTGATACTGATAGAACATACGGTATCACCAAGATATGACCATTTGTTTACATATCTGATCTACTTATTCAGGGAAATTAGAATGTACACATTTAGCAGAGAAGATTGTGTATGATATGAAATTGTAATCCTACAGCTCCCTGCATGATGTTAAACTGAACTGTTGTCTATTCCTACAAGCAACCATCCATTAGATAGAAAGTGTAGCTGTCTGGTTTAATAAGTAATCAGAACACACTGAGGTGTTGAGATGCCAGATACAGGTGAGAATGCTGCTCAATTTATGGCAGGCCTAGTTTATCTTCTGTGAATTGTTTCATCTGATGGTACCACTCCTGATTGTTCATCTTAAAGGCCATTGTAACACCATAACGCAAGTCTATTATAATGGCCCTACAGATGAATTGAGTGAGGCCAGGCCTGCGCTCCCAGGCTGGATAGATTTCAGGGGAGGAGGAAGCTGTCTGGACAAGGTGGGCATAGATGGACAAGGAGGGGCGAGGCGTGCCAGAACAGGTCCAATCACCCCCATGAGTAGTGGCAGGTGACCTGCTCTCCAGCCAGTCCAATTTTCCACACACATGCATGCACAAATGTGCACGCACACACGAACCCGCGCACACACGCACACACACATCTTTGTCACCGAGAGAGAGCACACACACACACCCCACGGGAGAGAAACCAGACGGTCCTTGACTATACCCGACTATGGAATAGAAGATTGGAGCTGAGTGACACCAAATTAACGCTCAGGACATCACAAGTGGCAATGGAGGGATGGCAAGTTTTTAAAAAGGTTAACGTACTATTTACTGACAGGCAGGCTGAGAGAACGGCCTGCTCTTAATGATCAATGACAGCCAGTCGTTTAGCCACACTCCCTACCGGACATTGCTGTGTCTCCCTGATCAAATGGGTGCCATCTGTCTGGCTGGTACACAGCGAATGCATCAGAGCAGACTGGGCTCCAACACAGACACAGGCGGCGCGGCAGGCGGGGCAGGCGGGTGGGAAGATGCAAATGGCTGATCAGAAAGATATTCTGGGAACGAATGGCACCTAGCATCTCACAAGCGGTGGCCGAGTAAACAATGATAAATAGTGGTCATCATACAGGGGAAAGGGATTGATCTGCCAAATCATCCCCCAGCCAAGCAAATGTCTAGCTCCTTGCTCCACGCTTGCTTCTCAGCCAGATCAGGAGATGAAAGTCCACAAACAGAAATCACAAATCCAATCTAGTGCTCTGTAGACAAACAGAGACACAGTGACACAGGGAGGCAGGGGAATGGTAAACACTAACATGTCTGGTTCACAATGAAAAAACAACAAGATGTTTCCTAAGATGTGCCTCGTCTTTTAGGTCAATATATCCGTTTCTTTGATTGACTCATTTTGCATATTAAAATGTTTCTATTCCATCTCAAAACCCACATTTGACATGTTTTATCTGTCAGAAAACAATATGTTGCTTCACCATTCCATTCCATACATAAGGCAGTATACTATAATCACATATGTATGATAAGGTAACTCAGTACACTATCATATTGTTTCCATTATCAGTACTGCCACAAGAACAGCTCTCCTGAGTGGCCTCACATAGGAAGTGATGGTCTGAAAGGGACTTACAATGGCTCATCCTCCTCTGCATCCAATTCTCCCTGGGATGGACTGTTATGTTCACCATAGCCTTTAAGACCTTATGAGAGCTTGTATTCTCCATCCAATATCACTACCATTAGCCCACATCACCCAGAAAATGAGGAAGAGCTCTCTGGCTGAATCTCCCCTCCTCGTCTCAGTCAGTGGCTCATTCAGCGGCTGTCTACTGGATAGCATCTGCTATGCAGGGTGAAGGGCTTTCATCTTCTACGTTTAATTTAAATCTCATTCATTGATTCAGCGTTCAAGTGGTGCTCAGACTAATTCCAGACTCGCTGTGGATGTTCTCAACCTCTGCCACAAGGTGGACGTTCAAGCACTGAGCAGGTGGCTCTTAGCCAAAGAACACTAAGGCAAGGGTTCACAGGATTAAAAAGCACTTGTTCCTGTAAATAACGGTTTGTTTCTACATCTTCTGTGGTAAACTGTGGAACACATGATGGTGCTTTTAGGAATACTTGGTGAATAGAGGGAGCTTTTTGTTTGAATTCCTGGCCAAATAGATAAAAATAGATGAACACAAAGAAAGCAGCAGATCAGTTAAGAGAAATTCTAACATGGTGACACATCTCAGTAGCGTGACTGGAGATGGAATATTTCCTATCTGTGGATGTCAGCCCTAGGCAGATCGCTATGACACACACAGCTGCCATCGTCACACACTGTTTCTCGGGAGCACACACACACACACACACACACACACACACACACACACACACACACACACACACACACACACACATACACACACACACTGTCAGTCTCAGTGTCACAGTGTCAGGGCGGGGACCATGACCTGTAAGAAATGATAATTTCTGGAGCAGATACTCCCTTTCTCGATTAAACCAGTGATTCCCACCTCTGTTTTCTAACATCCTTCCTTCCTTCCTTCCTTCCTTCCATCTAGTACTGAAAGCATAATCTACTGCTAGCTAGCACTGCAGTGCATACAGTGTGGTGAGTAGTTGACTCAAAGAGAGAGAAAGACAGTTGTTGAACAGTTTTGAACAAAACATTAAGGAGAAACAGTTGAGGCAGAGCTAGCTATATTTCGTTGTATTTTTTTCTTCTTCTTAGTTTACCTTTCACTTACTTAGCTAAAGCAGCTGATTTTGCCTACTCAAAAACCTGACTCAAACAGAGAGGAATGCTATTTATGTTAGCTAAATGGCTAAGGTTTTCCAACACTGCAACTCTTCCAAGTCGAGATAAGCTTCAGTTTTATTAATTTACTGCTTGCTGTACACTGTACTGTGTAATTGTAGAAATAGATTGGATTGTGGGTTTACTAATGTGTTAGTTATAGTTTGTTGAATATAACGTTAGATAATATGGTGGCGATGATGTAGGCTGTGAAGCAGTTAGCGGATATGGTTTGAAGGTTTGGGCTGGAGAGGTTTTTGGGCCTGGTCACAGGTAGCTGTGGTTTTGTGCACTGAAGTCCACAAGCGAATGGAAAAGGTGAGAGGAGGAGAGCACGTTGATGCGAGAAGGAATTATACAACAAGCAAAGTGATGATGCTGTATGTGGCTGCTATGAAAATGAACTGAGTGTGGAGGTGATCAAGGTTGTATTCATTCCGCCGATTCTGATGCAAAACTTTTCTTAAATGGAACGAAGCGAGGATGATTTTGTCTAAAAGAAACTCTTGTTTTAGTTATGAAATGGCAAGTTTGGCCTAAAGATTACACCCCAGGTCAGCTAGATGCAGGCAAGAATGTGCAAGGCCGTATTGAATGTGTCACTGTCTGTCACCTTGATTACTCCAATTTGTCTCTCAACCTGTGCACCAACTGTACGTTATCATGTTTAATATATCGTGCTGACATGTATAGTGCCTTTGTCACGATCGTGTTGACATGAACGAGAGGACCAAGGCGCAACATGATTTGAATACATCTTCTTTTTAATAACCACAACGAAGATGAACACGACACACTATTACAACACTAACGAAAAACAACAAACGATCGTGAAAACTTCAAACGTAAGTGCACACACAAACTACTTACGTCGAACTATACATATACACAAACAATGACCCACAAACAGCTAAAGCCTATGGCAGCCTTAAATATGGCTCCCAATTAGAGACAACCGAAATCAGCCGTCTCTAATTGAGAACCCATTCCGGCCACCATAGACTTTCCTAGAACTACACCCAACATAGACACAGCTATACACTCAACACAAAACCATAAACTACAACAAACACCCCCTCTACCATATAATACCCCAAAATACACACATACCCCATGTCACACCCTGACCTAACTAAAATAATAAATAAAACAAATAATACTAAGGCCAGGGCGTGACATAACCCCCCCCTTAAGGCGCGAACTCCGGACGCACCAACACATAGTCTAGGGGAGGGTCTGGGTGGGCTTCCTTCCACGGCGGCGGCTCCGGCACTGGTCGTGGTCCCCACCCCACCATAGTCATAAGGGGCAGCACCGGGATAAGGGGCAGCACCGGGATAAGGGCCAGCACCGGGATAAGGGCCAGCACCAGGATAAGGGGCAGCACCAGGATAAGGGGCAGCACCAGGATAAGGGGCAGCACCAGGATAAGGGGCAGCACCAGGATAAGGGGCAGCACCAGGATAAGGGGCAACACCAGGATAATGGGCAGATCCTGGCTGGATGACGGCTCCGGCGGATCCTGGTTGGACGGCTCATGGCTGGCTGACAGATCTGGCTGCTCATGGCTAACTGACGGATCCGGACGCTCATGGCTGGCAGACGGATCTGGACGCTCATGGCTGGCTGACAGCTCTGGCAGATCCTGTCTGGTTGGCGGCTCTGGCAGATCCTGTCTGGTTGGCGGCTCTGGCAGATCCTGACTGACGAATGGCTCTAGCGGCTCCTGACTGACTAATGGCTCTGACGGCTCGGGACAGACGGGCGGCTCTAATGGCTCTGGACAGACGGATGGCTCAGACGGCACTGGGCAGACGGATGGCTCAGATGGCGCTGGGGAGACGGATGGCTCAGACGGCGCTGGGGAGACGGATGGCTCAGACGGCGCTGGGGAGACGGATGGCTCAGACGGCGCTGGGGAGACGGATGGCTCTGGCCGGATGAGGCGCACTGTAGGCCTGGTGCGTGGTGCCGGAACTGGAGGCACCGGGCTAAAGGCACGCACTTTCAGGCTAGTGCGAGGAGAAGGAACAGGGCATACTGGACCCTGGGGACGCACATTAGGCCTAGTGCGTGGGACCGGAACTGGTGGTACCGGACTGGGGACGCGCATCTCAGGGCTAATGCGGGGAGCAGCAACAGGATGCACAGGACTCTGGAGACGCACAAGAGGCTTAGTGCGTGGTGCCGGAATTGGTGGTACCGGGCTGGAGACACGCACCATAGGACGAGTGCGTGGAGGAGGAACAGGGCTCTGGAGACACACTGGAAGCCTGTTACGTGGTGTAGGCACTGGTGGAACTGAACTGGGGCGGGAAGGTGGCGCCGGAAATACCGGACCGTGCAGGCGTACTGGTTCCCTTGAACATCGAGCCTGCCCAACCTTACCTGGTTGAATGCTCCCCGTCGCCCGACCAGTGCGGGAAGGTGGAATAACCCGCACCGGGCTATGTAGGCGAACCGGGAACACCATGCGTAAGGCTGGTGCCATGTATACCGGCCCGAGGAGACGCACTGGAGACCAGACGCGTTGAGCCGGTATCATGGCACCTGGCTCAATGCCCAATCTAGCCCTACCAGTTCGGGAAGGTGGAATAACCCGCACCGGGCTATGAACACGTACAGGAGACACCGTGTGCTCTACTGCGTAACACGGTGTCCGCCCGTACTCCCGCTCTCCACGGTTAGCCTGGGAAGTGGGCGCAGGTCTCCTACCTGCCCTTGGCCCACTACCTCTTAGCCACCCCCCAAGAAATTTTTGGGTAGTACTCGCGGGTCTCCAGCCTTGTCTCCGTGCTGCCTCCTCATATCGCCTCCTCTCGGCTTTCGCTGCCTCCAGCTCTTCACGAGGGAGGCGATATTCTCCCGGTTGCGCCCAAGGTCCGTTACCATCTAAAATCTCCTCCCATGTCCATGAATCCTTAATGCCTTGATCCTGTTGCCGCTGGTCATGTTGCTTGATCCGATATTGGTGGGTCATTCTGTCACGATCGTGTTGACATGAACGAGAGGACCAAGGCGCAACATGATTTGAATACATCTTCTTTTTAATAACCACGACGAAGATGAACACGACACACTATTACAACACTAACGAAAAACAACAAACGATCGTGAAAACTTCAAACGTAAGTGCACACACAAACTACTTACGTCGAACTATACATATACACAAACAATGACCCACAAACAGCTAAAGCCTATGGCAGCCTTAAATATGGCTCCCAATTAGAGACAACCGAAATCAGCTGTCTCTAATTGAGAACCCATTCCGGCCACCATAGACTTTCCTAGAACTACACCCAACATAGACACAGCTAGACACATACACTCAACACAAAACCATAAACTACAACAAACACCCCCTCTACCATATAATACCCCAAAATACACACATACCCCATGTCACACCCTGACCTAACTAAAATAATAAATAAAACAAATAATACTAAGGCCAGGGCGTGACAGCCTTGCAAAAGTATTCATCCCCTTTGGCGTTGTTCCTATTTTGTTGCATTACATCATGTAATTTAAATTGATATTTATTTGGATTTAATGGACATACACAAAATAGTCCAAATTGGTGAAGTGAAATGAAAATATGAATTTTAAACAGAAAAGTGGTGCATGCGTATGTATTCACCCCCTTTGCTATGAAGCCCCTAAATAAGATCTGGTGCAACCAATTATCACCAGAAGTCCCATAACTAGTTAAATAAAGTCCACATGTGTAAAATCTAAATGTCACATGATCTCAGTATATATACACCTGTTCTGAACGTCCCCAGAGTTTGCAACACCACTAAGCAAGGGGCACCACCAAGCAAGCGACACCATGAAGACCAAGGAGCTCTCCAAACAGGTCAGAACAAAGTTGTGGAGAAGTACAGATCAGGGTTGGGTTATAAAAAAAGATCAGAAACGTTGAACATCCCACGGAGCACCATTAAATCCATCATGAAAAAATGGAAGTAATATGGCACCACAACAAACCTGCCAAATAAGGGCCGTCCACCAAAACTCACAGACCAGGCAAGGAGGGCAATAATCAGAGAGGAAACAAAGAGACCAAAGATAACCCTGAAGGAGCTGCAAGCTCCACAGAGGAGATTGGATTATCTGTCCATAGGACCACTTTAAGCCATACACTCCACAGAGCTGGGTTTACAGAAGAGTGGCTAGAAAAAAGCCATTGCTTAGAGAAAACAATAAGCAAACTTGTTTGGTGTTCGCCGAAAGCATTGTGGGAGACTCCCCAAACATATAGAAGAAGGTACTCTGGTCAGATGAGACTAAAATGTAGCTTTTTGGCCATCAAGGAAAATGCTTTGTCTGGCGCCTTTCATCACCCCGGGACTACCATCCCCACAGTGAAACATGGTGGTAGCAGCATCATGCTGTGGGGATGTTTTTCATCGGCAGGGACTGGGAAATTGGTCAGAATTGAAGGAATGATGGATGGCGCTACATACAGGGAAATTCTTGAGGGAAACCTGTTTCAGTCTTCCAGAGATTTGAGAATGGGATGGAGGTTTACCTTCCAGCAGGACAATGACCCTAAGCATACTGCTAAAGCAACACACGAGTGGTTTAAGGAGAAACATTTAAATGTCTTGGAATGGCCTAGTCAAAGCTCAGACCTCAATCAAGTTGAGAATCTGTTGTATGATTTAAAGATTGCAGTACACCAGCGGAACCCATCCCACTTGAAGGAGCTGGAGCAGTTTTGCCTTGAAGAATGGGCAAAAATCCCAGTGGCTAGATGTGCCAAGCTTATAGAGACATACCCCAAGAGACTTGCAGCTGTAATTGCTGCAAAAGGTGTTTCTACAAAGTATTGACTTTGGGGGGTGAATAGTTATGCATGCTCAAGTTTATTTTTTTTTGTCTTATTTCTTGTTTGTTTCATAATGAAAAATATGTTGCATCTAGTGGTAGGCAGGTGGTGTAAATCAAATGATACAAACCCTCCAAAAATATAATTTCAGGTTGTAAGGCAACAAAATAGGAAAAATGCCAATGGGAGTGAATACTTTCGCAAGCCACTGTATACCTCTCTGTTAGACAAGCCCTGTATGTATCCAAAGCCCTGATGTCTTCAACCTTCAATGTCTTCCGTGAACATCTGGAGGTACGTACGTTGAGTTTTGGGACAAAAGGTTCTTTCAGAACAAGCTTGTTTTGAAGGACTCTATAGCAACGCACCTGCCCCGACCACCTGAACATCTCTCCTTTCAGCCATCAATTTCCTGTGTTTGAGGGCTGCCAAAATCCACTTGTCACTTAAATCTCGCTGGATTGATTGCTTTCATTTTACTCTGGTGACTCTTTCCCACTCCTGATTGTGCCATTAGTTTTTTCCCGTTAGTAATGACCTGTCAAACACACTCCGATAATGGCTGAAATGGGCTCAATGGAATACATTGTCTTTTTGTTGCATCTAGAAGAACGCTAACACTTTCTCTGGGACTTAGCACACTGTCACATCACAAGAAAGAGAAGAAAGATCAATATATTTGGTGGATGCTGATGTTTTGTGCAACTGAAAAAGTTCTGATATAAAATAGATGAAATGTTCATAAAATGAAATGAGCTGAAATGAAAGCAACTTCTGAAAAGGAGCACTGATAATGTGTCTGATCTTGCAACTAATGTAAAGTATGTAAAGTGTATAGATAGCTGTAATCTAGAGCCCAGCGTTTACATTTTAAATTATGGGTATCCTTCTCTTGACACAGTAATGCAAGAGAAAAGACAACAACAGTAATGAATAATTAATTAGGCAGTCTACACAGTGCAAGTGAGTGCAGGTAGGCCTAGACAGAGCAGGTAGGCCTAGACAGAGCAGGTAGGCCTAGACAGAGCAGGTAGGCCTAGACAGAGCAGGTAGGGTGGACAGAGCAGGTAGGGTGGACAGAGCAGGTAGGGTGGACAGAGCAGGTAGGGTGGACAGAGCAGGTAGGCCTAGACAGAGCAGGTAGGCCTAGACAGAGCAGGTAGGCCTAGACAGAGCAGGTAGGCCTAGACAGAGCAGGTAGGGTGGACAGAGCAGGTAGGGTTGACAGAGCAGGTAGGCCTAGACAGAGCAGGTAGGGTGGACAGAGCAGGTAGGGTTGACAGAGAAGGTAGGCCTAGACAGAGCAGGTAGGGTTGACAGAGCAGGTAGGCCTAGACAGAGCAGGTAGGCCTAGACAGAGCAGGTAGGGTGGACAGAGCAGGTAGGGTTGACAGAGCAGGTAGGCCTAGACAGAGCAGGTAGGGTGGACAGAGCAGGTAGGGTGGACAGAGCAGGTAGGGTGGACAGAGCAGGTAGGGTGGACAGAGCAGGTAGATTGGACAGAGCAGGTAGGGTGGACAGAGCAGGTAGGGTAGACAGAGCAGGTAGGGTGGACAGAACAGGTAGGGTTGACAGAGCAGGTAGGCCTAGACAGAGCAGGTAGGCCTATAGCTGTTTTGGGTGGTTGCAGCCTTGTTTCCACCCTTTACATTATTGTATTAATGTATGTAAATACACCCATTGTATATGTGCACATAACATTTTCTTTATTTTATAACAAAGTATTTAAAAAAATACCTGATATACTAAGAAAATGTATATATGAGTGCATAATAAGAAAAAAAGTGAAATTGCACAAATTGAACACCTGAATTCCAAACAAACTGCCTGAACATGTATTATTGCTCCGTGCCAGTACAGTGTTTTATGTGCTATAATTCAGTCAATATCTGATTGATATTTAAAAATGATAAAAGTTGGGAGTATTTTCATTCATTGATCAAATGTATCATTTATTTGAATCGTTTTTTAAACCTTTTAACAATTTTGATGACCGTGGTCATGACCGTTGTCAATGTCGTATCCAGCATTTCTCTGTCATCTGGCTACTGTATCTAATCGGGCCTGTATTCATTTAGATACAGTCATGTTTGTTGAGAAGATGTGATGAATAGTGTAGAGCAGGTGCTTTCCCTCTCTGCTACATCTCGCACTGCATTATCAAGTGTCTCCCTGGCCGATAAGGTGGTGATGAGACAATGTAACACTGCCTCTGTCTGCAAACTACCACAGATATGGCCAGGTACCAGGCACATCACACAAGACTTATATTCTCACCCTGATAGAGCAGCCTGGTAGACAATTTAGACATACTTTCAATCACTCCTTGTGACAAAGGTGTTATCCAAAAGCAAATAAAATCCATATATTTAACCCTGTAATGCATATTTATTAAACTTCACTGCTAAAATAAAGATATTATAAAGAATCACTAACAGAACATGTCACCTTTGCAATATACTATATACATGCTCAAAAAACTGTCTACAATGCCATGTGCCTAATTATATTCTTCAAAAAACCTATTATGTGTAATGTTATTATCACAGCAGGAATTTCCACTTAAACATTTCAGACTTGGTTTGCCCTAAAGAAAAATGTATCTACCCCTACAAAAATGTAAATGAATTATAATCCACATTATAATTCACATGTTCTGTTGTTGCAGGATTATTTTCCTGCTGTGAGAAACTGATCAAATGTAGATAGTACAGCTATACATGTGAGAGAGGTTATTTCACTCTAAAATATAGATGCAGTGTTACGCAGGTATTGTTTCCTCACTGTGGAGGGTAGGATGATGAGAACCCAGACAGGGGCTTTAAAGTTCCAATGCGGACATTTTTATATCAATATCAAATTATTTCTGGGAAACAATTAAATACCTTACTCTAATACACTATGTGGACACCTGCTCTTCGAACAGCTTCTACAGAGTCCAATGGCGGCAAGCTTTACACCACTCCAGCCGACGCTTGGCATTGCGCATGGTGATCTTAGGCTTGTGTGCGGCTGCTTGGCCGTGGAAACCCATTTCATGAAGCTCCCAATGAACAGTTATTGTACTGACATTGCTTCCAGAGGCAGTTTTGAACTCGGTAGTGTTAAAACCGAGGACAGACTATTTTTACGCGCTACACGCTTCAGCACTCGGCTGTCCCGTTCTGTGAGCTTGTGCGGCTACCACTTCACGACTGAGCCTTTGCTGCTCCTAGACGTTTCCACTTCACAATAACAGCACTTGACCGGGGGTAGCTCTAGCAGGCCAGAAATTTGACGAAATTACTTGTTGGGAAGGTGGCATCCTATGAAGTCACTGAGCTCTTCATTACGGGCCATTCTACTGCCAATGTTTGTATATGGAGATTTCATGGCTGTGTGCTCGATTTTATACACCTGTCAGCAATGGGTGTGGCTGAAATAGCTGAATACACTAATTTGAAGGGGTGTCCACAGATTTTGGCCATGTAGTGTAGTTTTCCATTAAAATTGTGAAAAATAGCTTTTTAGCAAAAAAACTATTTCTCAAGCAATAATTTTACTAGGACTGTCAGGGAGGGTAATGAAGGGAGGTAATGAAGGGAGGGGATAACTGAAAACTAGCCGTTTTTGCCAGAGAGGTTTGGAACTCTCTTTGTTATTGGTCTATTAACCAATTTAACACCTGGTGATATCACCAGGCAGGCCGAAACTTCTGCCCATGCAAACCTTCTGATTAGACGGTCCTGTGTAGATTGTTAGTTTCATCAGCTGTTGTACAATATGATATAAAACACAGGAAAAACTTAATTTTGACTACACTGGGCCTCTAAAGGCAGAGCTACAGATGTTAACTCTAAATATTTCAGTGGTACAACATGAACAATGAGCAAGGGACGATCAATTCAGACCTAACGCGATAAGATACCTGAGATTTGTTACATCTATATTTCCACTTGTATGGTCAGGACATCAGTGAGGGAACATAGCAAAGGAAGTAAAATATTAACCTGCACTCAGAGCTGTTAAAAAAGCACAAGTTAGGGACAGATGGCATTTTATTGGGGGGAGGGGTGATCTAGAATAGGGGAGGGGTGATCTAGAATAGGGGAGGGGTGATCTAGAATAGGGGAGGGTTAGCAAACTCTTTTTTTTTGCTTTGGGGAGGGTTGTGTGTTTTTTTAAATGGGTGCAGGTGATGATAGTGTGTATTTTCCCTGGTTTATATTAGGTCTTTTGCAGGTTTTACTATATCATTTATTCCATCCTAGCCACATTTCCTCAACTGCTTGCATGCGCCTTCCCTATATCATTGTGTTTTGGTACTTCACTTGTGCACTACGCTTTTCCATCTGCTAACTTTTGCTATACCACAGAGGTCAGTATAGTCTACCAGTCAAATGGTATTTCCTGCCCTCTATACATCATTAATAGTGACAATAGTGGTAGGTGGATTGTTTGTAGCAATCATACCACACTGCTGCAAACATTTTTTATAGGAATCGACGAGAACAAATAGGAATAGCTGATAGATAGCTGATAGGCTGCTGCCTTTTTTATGTGTGGTATGAGAGGCCAGGTGCATCACTGTGCATGAAAGAACAGTGAAGACATGAGGCATACAGCTCAAAAATCTCAGAGATTTTGTTTAGGGACAATACAATGATCCTACCTAGACTAGCCTACAACATCAAAATGCAATGAATAACTTGCATTATTGTTTTCAAGTGGGTACAAAATTCTACTCTAGGCTGCAGTGAAAATATTCATTTGAATAAAGGCACAAAAGTCCTGCGATATGAATGTTTCATTCCATTTGGATCCATTGTGGGTCTACTCTGGACAGTTTAGAAAGAAACAGTAGCAGGCCTGTCTGGCTATATTTTTACTTCTGATACTTAGGTGCGCTGTCTGTTGCAGATCATCATTATTCGTCCTATAATAATGTGGTCACATATGCTCCCGGCAAGCCCAGTTATTCAGGAAAGCTCAACACACTCTGCCTCTTCTCCAATCCGAGAGGCTAATCCTCGCACACCTAGACTCCAACGCTTCAATATAGACAAAATATGTATCAATGAACTTTCTAAATGTATTACCTTGTATATGTGGCATTAACACAACCAGGCACAACGTTTTAATCTGATGGGGATGTTTCAAAAGTCTCATGTAGGCTTCAGCACGTTCATCGAAAATATAATTCCAGCTAGGCTTGACATTAAGTAGGTTTCCATCCTTTTTATGGGAGTAAAGAAGCCTACATGTGTGATAAATGTCACCACATCATGGGAAAGCATGCAGTTTATTAGGCTACAGATGAAATAAGATGAACTTCACAGGGTGGTGGAAGTGCACAGTGATGAGGTTAATGCTCCTTTCAATACATATCCAGGGTCTTATTCTGGTGTCATGATGATCGATGCCTGGCTGCCATTAACAAATAAAAAAGAATATTGCACTTTTGTCCATTATAATCTCATCATGTATTAGGCTATACCTGCCTGGCTAGAGCGCACGTGCCAATACCAGAGTGGGTACATTCGCTACACCTACAGTATACAATTTGTATGCCTAGAGTTGAAAATGCTATGGAAACCCATTTTATCTGGTACAGGTATTTTTATGTGCACTATGTTTTTACGTACAGACTTTTATCTGCAACAAGTCAATTTGATGGAAACAACACTGATGGGGAAATGCTCCTGGGTTTCCCTATGCTGGTAATTGCCTGCATTTCGCAGATAAAAAAATGAAAAGCCCGATAAATAAAATCTTAGCAGGCCAAGTTGTCCAGGAGAGGCTGTCTATCATAGCCTCTACCCAGAATTCACCCTTCAGCAACCTTCTCCTACACCTCGCGCGCAAGTGTACCTGCTGCTGAGGAGAGAGAGAGAGCAACAGAGGAGTCTTGGCCTAGGCCACTGTTGATTGTGAAGGTGGAGGCCTTTTTCAATGAATATAAAACAAAAGTTAGAGGAAAAAGAGTGAAAAGCCCACAAGGGAAATTTAATATAAGTTGTATTATTGCAGTTAACAAAAACGAGAAGAATGCAGGCCACCTTGCAACTCCCTATTCAGGTAGGATTAAATTTTGGAACTTAAATGTATTTATTATTGTAAGCCTATTTATTAATCGAAACCAGTTATTTAATGTGTTTTGTTTACTTCAGTTGAGTCTTTTTAATTGTGAGCTCCATATTTAGTTTAAGATTAATAAATAACCTTAGCCTATTTCTATCATTTGTTGGGTATGGTAGGCACTTGCCTTTGTTGGTCATTTCTGCAATATAGCCTGTTCAAAACTTTTGTGAAGGTTTAAACCAGTTCGCAAGTGTTTCATTCTGTTGAGCCATTTTCTTTGGCCAAATTAAGTTCCAAATTACTGTATGAAATGCTGTGTCTGCTTCAATATGACTGACAGCTCATATTTTCCCTATAAACAATGGCTTGAGTTTTTATATTACCCTAATAAAGTTTCTAAACTGTTTGTGAAGGTTTGGTGTGGCTATAATTAAGCTTTAGCTACTGCAAGCCTATGATATGAAGGCAGTGTGCAACGTAGGTCCAACTGACTCCGAACAGTTGAACTTGAGGTGAGGAAGAATGTTTCAGACCTACCGGAGTTCGTCCTATAATCGAATAATATAATGCTTATCTTTACACAAAATATTAACCAATTAGCCTCTTTCTGTACATCTACAGTATATCTGTATAGCAGACGCAGTAGCCATCTGACATAAAGAAATGCATGTCGGTGTCGTAGCATGTCACCAGCATCTCTATCTCTCTCTTTATCTCTCTCTCTCACTAGCTTTTGGTCAAGTGGGACGGTAGCGTCCCGCCTATCCCAGGGAGGTTTTAACCAACAGTGCAGTTCAAGAAGAGTTAAGAAAATATTTACCAAATAAAATCTAATAAAAAATTATAAAAAGTAACACAATAACATAACAATAATGAGGTTTTATACAGGTGGGACCGGTACCGAGTCAGTGTGCGGGGGTACAGGTTAGTTGAGGTAATTTGTACATGTAGGTAGGGGTGAAGTGACTATGCATAGATAATAAACAGCGAGTAGCAGCAATGTACAAAACAAATGGAGGGGGGAGGTGTCAATGTAAATAGTCCGGTGGCCATTTGATTAATTGTTCAGCTGTCTAATGGCTTGGGGGTAGAAGCTGTTAAGGAGCCTTTTGGTCCAAGACTTGGCACTCCGGTACCGCTTGCCGTGTGGTAGCAGAGAAAACCGTCTGTGACTTGGGTGACTGGAGTCTGACAATTTTATGGGTTTTCCTCTGACACCGCCTATTATATAGGTCCTGGATGGCAGGAAGCTTGGCCCCAGTGATGTACTGGGCTGTACGCACTACCCTATGTAGTGCCTTATGGTCAGATGCAGAGCAGTTGCCATAACAGGCAGTGATGCAACCGGTCAGGATGGTCTCGATGGTGCAGCTGTAGAACTTTTTGAGAATCTGGGGACCCATGCCAAATCTTTTCAGTCTCCTGAGGGGAAAAAGGTGTTGTTGTGCCTTCATCACGACTGTCTTGGTGTGTTTGGACCATGATAATTCATTGGTGATGTGGACACCAAGGAACTTGAAACTCCCGACCTGATCCATTACAGCCTCGTAGATGTTAATGCGGACATTTTACATTTACATTTTAGTCATTTAGCAGACGCTCTTATCCAGAGCGACTTACAGTAGAGTGCATACATTTTATTACATTTTACATACTGAGACAAGGATATCCCTACCGGCCAAACCCTCCCTAACCCGGACGACGCTATGCTAATTGTGCGTCGCCCCACGGACCTCCCGGTTGCGGCCGGCTGCGACAGAGCCTGGGCGCGAACCCAGCCCAGCCTGGGCGCGAACCCAGAGACTCTGGTGGTGCAGCTAGCACTGCGATGCAGTGCCCTAGACCACTGCGCCACCCGGGAGGTCGCCCGGGAGGTTTGCCGTCATAATGACATTATTACAACAGCCCTATGACAATGTTATAATAATGTTACAATACTGTTGTGGAACAACGTTGTCAGCTTCCTCCTAAATACAGAGAGTTAAACTCTGCCTCCAGCGGGTGGTCTTTGTGGACGCAGTCTGATTCTGGACAGGTGATGTCACCATCTCCCAGCATCTTCCACCAAGGCAGGCGACCGGCCTGGAGCAAGGCATTGTGGGATTGCCGGGCGCGGGCGGCTACGGGGGCAGAGCGACTCCTGAACACGACACAGTCGATTACTGTGGCGACACTGAGTGAGGGGGCATTCAGCAGTAGTTCCAGGACCTGTTCGGTCCGCCTGCTTTGTCTTGATCACATTGAGGGAGAGGTTGTTGTTCTGGCACCACACTGCCAGGTCTCTGACCTCCTACCTATAGGCTGTCTCATCGTTGTCAGTGATCAGGCCTACCTACTACTGTTGTGTCGTCAGCAAACTTAATGATGGTGTTGGAGTCGTGTTTGGCCACACAGTCGTGGGTGAACAAGCCTAAGCTTTTCTTCCTTCATATAGGCTATTTAAATGTTTGTTTTATTAATATCATACAGTGGACTCCTAAGCTTATAGGCCTATGCATGCAATGCCCTGGTGCATTTTGCACTCAAATCTCCAACAGTTGGACCGTGAGGTGGACAATATTTTTTGTAGGAAAGTAGCCTAAAAACATGGCTACAAAGTTTTGCATGTGCTACACATCAAAACACAAGGAATAGTGTTTTAGTCATTTGTTTTAGGCTGTTTTTAAGGACAAGTAAATGTGGCTCATTTGGCCAATATCCCTTGTTTATTGATGGCACTGGCTGCTCCAAGCCAGATCTGAATGCATATGGATGTCAGGTAAATTTCTCAAATGTCTGGTAAATTAAAATCTTCCCGGTCACGTTGTCCAGCACAACATTTTCCTAAAGGAAACCCTGAAATGTGCATGTTGTTTTTGTGCAGATTTTAGAATATTCCCATGAAAGTCTGTCCCCAACTAGATGGAAACCCAGCTATTGACACCCTAAAGACTCTGGCAGATGCACTAGTCCAGTGTCACTTTGATTATGCCTGCACATCATGGTTCACCAGCAGCCCCAAACATCTAAAGAATAAGCTACCGACTAGGGCTGAATATTTTTCCCAGTATTTTACAAATGTTCCATATGGAGAATAATCACTTTTCTCCATTGATGCTACCTGAGTCTGATGAGCCATACAGTAAATACATTTTATGAGCTCAAGCCCCAAAAAGCTCAAATGATTGTACCGTTATCCAATATATAGCCTATGATATAGGCTACCTGTAACGGTAGTCCTCCTCCTCTTCATCCGAAGAGGAGGAGCAGGGATTGAACCAAAATGCAGCGGATTGTGAAGACATGATATTTATTAAAGAAAAGACGGAAAACACGAAAACGAAATACACTTGACTAATTAACAAAATAACAAAACGGAGTAGACAAACCTGGACATACGAACTTACAATAAAACACGAGAACGCACAAACAGGGAAAATAGCCTACACATAAATGACGATGAACAAACAAACCGAACAGTCCCGTATGGTGAGACAAACACTGACACAGGAGACAACCACCCACAACGAACACTGTGAAACAACCTACCTAAATATGACTCTCAATTAGAGGAACGCCAAACACCTGCCTCTAATTAAGAGCCGTACCAGGCAACCCTAAACCAACATAGAAACAGACAACATAGAATGCCCACCCAAACTCACGTCCTGACCAACTAACACATACAACAAACTAACAGAAATAGGTCAGGAACGTGACACTACCACACATTACGCATGACAGAAAAACATAAAAGCCCATAGATGTAACAATGTTAAAAAATAAGGTGACTCCATTGAAAGGGTATGCAAAACTCACACTGAAGTGAACAGATTGTGGAGCAAATTGTTACACATTTAAGACAATCAATTCTGAATGTCACTAAGTAAATTAGGTGCTGGAGTGCAGAGTTCTCTGCAAACGAAATAGCAAATGAGTAACATTCGTCCTCTGTAGTGGTTCTAAATGATAGTGCAAAGTATCTGCATTACAATTACCTGCCTGTGTCTCTTTACTCCATTAATATAACCAAGCTCTTTCAGTTCAGCCACACAATAAAATAAGGGCTGGGGTGGTGGATTAGCTGCATAAAAACACTGATATTTGCATTGTTCTATATATTAACAAGTTTGTTCCCTGCATGGGCTTCCATTTGGTAGGCTACAGTATGTGTTTTTCAAAAAGGTCTGGGATGATATCAGATACTGGTGTTGCAGGGAAGGTGCACATTCTGCTGTCACTTCACACTGGCCATTATACTGTTTTTCTGTTTACAGATCTTTTATAACGATCTAAACACCAGAGTTGAAAGAACCACTGTTATCTTGGATAGTACCACAGTGAATGGTATGAGGGTGTTTAAATATAGGTTAGGCTGAAATAGGGCAGAAGACAAACCCTTTCCTCCAAACTGTGAGTTGGTCTATTAGTTTTAGTTTGTTGTACGACAGGAGTAGAGGAACAAACCTTGTGTGATTAACAGGAACTGTTCTCTGTCTGACACAGTTATCTGACTTCAGAGAGAAGATAAGGATAGCACAGGATCTAATCCGCTACTATCGCTTTTCACTCAGGGAATAAAGGCCCATCAAGGTACCAGCAGTGAGACGCCTGTGATAGGAAACTCTGCAAGGTAAATACTAATAATCTTGAAATCTTGCTACAGCTGAATTAAATGTGTTGAATAGGCCTAGGAAGATTATGAAAGAGTGACAATCTCTTTCTAGATATTATCGCAATGTGTACCTCCATTATTGGAGTTAGGGATTCTCAAACAAGAGTAATCGTTCAGATTTCCTAACAAATTAATAATTGAAGAAGATGGGGTGAAAGCAAAGGAAGGTATCAAAGTCATCAGTAGAAAGATTATATCGAGTAATATGCAGCTCTGACAGGGCACTGAGTTAACATACAGAGAGAGGAAAGAATTCAAACATGTTCAACATATTCATTCCCCTTTTACAATCTAGTCCTTCTTCAACCAGACCTCCTCCTCCAAGTGGACTGTCTTTCTGATGAATCAGCGCTTCTTTGTCGTATGAGAACAGAAATGGTATGAAGCTCAAATAAAATGCCAGTTCAACCTCCCTCCCTAGTCTCTTACCCCCGCCGGCCATAAAAAGCAGTGTAATAGGATTCCCAAGCTTTTCCAGTGACTGCTTCCACTATCACACAGACATTTAAGTGCACTAATCCATGACAAATGGTCTCATCTGATCCATGACGAATCGTCTCAGGGGCAGATAAAGACGAGGAGATGGACGGAGGGAGGGAGGGACGGAGGGAGGGAGAGAGGGAGAGAGGGAGGGAGGGAGAGAGGGAGGGAGGGCATGGGTGAGAGAGAGTGATGCTCTGTATAGGAATGATGAGGCAGTTATTGCCCATTTTTAAAAAGGTTGCTTTCATTACCTCTGCGATAGAGTGAGAGACATCAACAATGAGCTCTCAACTAAAGCCTGCAGTTTTTATAGTAATTACAATCCAATATGGAACCAGATTAAAGGCTTTGGGTGTTTGAGCCTGGAAAAAGAATGCCTTGGTTTCTTATTACATTTGTGTGCGTTTAGTTTGTGATTCTCATCATCAGGCAATTATGTCAGAGCGATTGAAGTAGTTTTTTTTTTCGGGGATGTAGAGGTATCTTTTTCTTATGCCATGAGAATTGCATTGATGAACCATGCTTGCTGTCACCTCATTTAGAAAGCCATTCACTATCCCAGACCCCTGTCCTGGCCACTGTCTAGGTGGTGATGGTTTATTTGTGACTTTCTGTGTGTGTGTGTGTGTGTGTGTGTGTGTGTGTGTGTGTGTGTGTGTGTGTGTGTGTGTGTGTGTGTGTGTGTGTGTGTGTGTGTGTGTGTGTGTGTGTGTGTGTGTGTGTGTGTGTGTGTGTGTGTGTGTGTGTGTGTGTGTGTGTGTAAACCTGATCAAACGTTTCCTTTTTATCGAATTTGCACAACAAAACATCTGATTAAGTCACCATCCATTCCAGTGAGCAGAATTTAATTGAATTCTGTTTCCACCATCCATTCTCACACTAATTCGTCCTTGCAATTAAAAGTGGGTGTGAAATGTATCAAATTAATGGCCAAGCAAAAACACAAAAACTCATACTGAGATGTTACTTTCCTGTGGGTAGTTGTAAAACTGCTTGCCCTTTGGCAGTTTACAAAAGCGTAAATCGAAGTTGCATAAGTGAACCAGTCATTTGGATTACATTCATGTTGACAGTACTTAAATATGGTTTGAGCACTATCATGAGATTACAGTGTTTGTATCTCATGTTTTACTGTATGGAACAATGCAGGCAGTAAATCACAACAATAAGGAAATTGAGAAATCCGTAAATAAATTCTAAAACTGCAAGGGTATATTTGTATGTAATGTGTGTTTGATAGTGTAGCTAATTGGCATGTTCTCAAACTCAGCCAGCTAAACCATCCCTCTTCTGCGCTAGACATACCCATGGCAATGAAAAAATAGATTCACTCTTGAAATGTACGTTTCCGGAATTCAACCCAGTTCTCATTTACCGAAATATAGATGCCCTAAGGTTCACCAACACACCCACCTACACTCAGACATCGCATCCTACAGAAAAGAGCCCACAGTCACAGCAGAAAAGTTCAAAGTAAACCATAACAAAGATTTCAGAATGTCAGGATACATGAATCATATAAAAAAGCCTCCACACAGTTAAATGGAGGTCAATCTGCTCATCGTAACATGGGGCTCCATTCGTCAACAACAGGATTCCCCATATTTTACTACTATTGGTTGACATTTCATTTTCTGCTATTGCTCACTTTAAACTGTGTTTAGCTGTATGGTTATTTCTGTGTCATGATGAATAATAGTAGTAATTACAAGTTTTTTTCTGCCTCTTTTCTGCCGCTTTCCTAGACTAAAGAAGTATTGCATATCAAATGGCACACTGAACATGAACATCATTAAAGCGCTTGTCTTCCAATCATCTTTCAAAAGGTTATTCATTATGAGATATTTACATTCAATTGATTAAATCATTATAACCGTTTTATAAATGGTATGGGTTCAAATCAAATTGCATTTTTCACGTACACAGTTTACAGCAGGTATAACAGTGCAGCGAAATGCTTCCTTGCAAGCTCTCTCAAGAGTGCAGTACAATATCAATATCAGCACTGTTTGCTGCAGTATGCAAATTATGACCTATCCACCTTATGCTATAAACCATCCAAAATCAGCATGGGTTTCACCAAAACAAAATCCTCAGCACCCTACTTCCTACACAGTATTTTTGCATTTCTTACAAGGATGATTCAAGTGATTCCTAATCACATCATTAGTTCAGTCACACCAAGTGGCTGCTTGCATCTCCATGTAGAAGGGAAAAAACAACTGGCCAACCTGTCATTACTGTCACCAGTTCTGTTGATTTAATCAACTATGAGAGACAGTTTAGCACCGTCATTGCAACAAACAATTGACTTGTTATTGTGTCTGACAACACTGTTTCAGTTTTGTCAAAACGACAGCTAAGGACAGCTCCTTCAGGACTAATAGTGATGTATGTTAATATTGTAGCTTACATTGGAATGGGAATCAGTTAGTGTCCTTAGAGAGTTATGTCAGAATCATAAACCGAATGCATCGCCATTGTATTCAATATCCTCCCTATGGGCATTGCTAAGACACACAATAACAATGCACTTCCATTTGGAAAGGAAACAAATACATATTCAGTGGCAGTTGAACATAAAACTGACTATTAAGAAATGTTTGATTTCAATGTAACTTCTCCAAACAATGACAATCCATATTTCTTTGAATGTTACAGTTTGACCCTTCAACTGGGCTGCATAGTGTCCAGTAGAATCATCCACAGGAGCAACCTGCTTTCTCTAGGAGTGAACCTGGCAGTACTGTGTTAGTTGGCAGGTGAGGAAAGAGCTGAGCTGGGCTTGTGTGTCATGTCACATTCGCCTCATCTGTCAGTGTAGTGGATTATTTCTTAAGAGACCAGAATTGGCTGCCCAGAATCTGGGCACAATCAATCTTTCCCGGCGCGGGGGACGTAGGGGAGGCCGTGAAGCAGGGGCTCATGGGAAGGCAACGGCGCCGCTTCCTGAGCAGGTGATGAAGCAGTCAGGCGACTCGTTACTCAATCCCAGCCTCAACTGTGACCAGCAGATTTCTTACTGAAATATTCTAAGAAATATAGAAATGGAGGTTGAAAACCCCTATCTCTCCTTGTATATTTTTGGTACGCATGTACTGTGCAGTGGCATTCTGTCAGCTCGCTGTTGCAGAAGGGGATAAGCAGATTTTTTAAAACATTGTTAGATGCTTGAACAGGCTGGGGGATTACATTTGTACCTTGCTCAACATGACCTTCACTTCCCCTGTGCAGAGACATATTCACACCCTTGTCTGAGTACTGAGAGCTGCTGCAGTATCATTCACTCACTCAGCCAGTCTGAAAACCAGGCTCCATATCGAGATCCACACACACCTTTATTTAAGGCTTTTTTTCTGGTACAGAACACATGCCTGTCAATCAAACAACAGTGTAAACCCTTTGTTAGGAAATAATGGAAATTGGGTAGGCAATATTCCAATAGTTGGAATATTTGTCAGACTCATGGGTATCATTCCGGTTTTCAGAATGATGTGTACAAGGCCATAAGTTGTGTAAACAGAGATACTGCATCGAAGGCAGAAGCACAACTCACAAACAGGTTTGTGTTCGTTGGTTGTTTTTCTGGCCTTGCCTTCAAGTTTCTTTTGTGTATTGACTGGCAATGGTTTTAGCCGTTGTAAAATGCTTTGAATCGTAACATTTGAAGTTCCTTTTTATTAGTTATGTTTACAATGTTCACAGCATCAAAACCCTGTATGTTACCATACATCACAGATGAAGGCATCTTACAGAGTAATGCATTATGTTTTCTTTTTAATTATGACTATCCATTTAATTATATTTTATTACAGTAAACAGCTAAACATAAAACCAAAGCATATATCAATCTGAGATCTCACTTTGGTCTCCACGCACTGAATATTTATTTATATAAAATATCTGGTCGCTGAAACCAGAGAGCATCCTCAAATGATTAAATCAATTCTAATACAAATATTCATCATAGCATTTCAATTCTGAGAAAGCAGTTCTGGTTACATCTGTTAAAACCACTCTGCAGTTGAGTAAGATTGATGAGAACTTAAAAGGCCTTAACACTACAGTAAATTGTACAGTTGCAAAACAACTATGAAAAAAAGGTGTCCTTCACACAGTCAACATAAAGGGAACATGTGGAGTGTTTTTTTTACTATGATAGTGAATGTCATCACATCCAATGGTGATTACACGTATATATTAGCATGTCCTCATCAATAAGTGTTGCACTTGATCACTGTTAGTTGTAGATAGCCTAAGTTGAACTTAATCATTCTATCATTCTAGATTTTGACAATCAGCCAGTGACAGAATTTCATTGAGTACATGCTGCTGATTGACCGTACCAATCTTCTCCCTTATAAAACGATGTTCTATTGCATAGCACACTGAACAATAAATGCATCCTGCGCTCTTCTGTGCCAAAACTCAGAGCTTCATCAGAGCTTCATCCACTTTCACAATAAAGAACATTCCCGCTCTCAGACCGAACACTCCTGCTCTCAGACCGAACACTTCTGCTCTCAGACCGAACACTCCCGCTCTCAGACAGAAAACTTCTGCTCTCAGACAGAACACTTCTGCTCTCAGACAGAACACTTCTGCTCTCAGACAGAACACTCCCGCTCTCAGACCGAACACTCCTGCTCTCAGACAGAACACTTCTGCTCTCAGACAGAACACTTCTGCTCTCAGACCGAACACTTCTGCTCTCAGACAGAACACTTCTGCTCTCAGACAGAACACTCCTGCTCTCAGACAGAACACTTCTGCTCTCAGACAGAACACTTCTGCTCTCAGACCGAACACTCCCGCTCTCAGACAGAACACTTCTGCTCTCAGACAGAACACTTCTGCTCTCAGACAGAACACTCCTGCTCTCAGACCGAACACTCCTGCTCTCAGACCGAACATTTCTGCTCTCAGACCGAACACTCCCGCTCTCAGACAGAACACTTCTGCTCTCAGACAGAACACTTCTGCTCTCAGACAGAATACTTCTGCTCTCAGACCGAACACTTCTGCTCTCAGACAGAACACTCCTGCTCTCAGACTGAACACTTCTGCTCTCAGACAGAACACTTCTGCTCTCAGACAGAACACTTCTGCTCTCAGACCGAACACTTCTGCTCTCAGACCGAACACTTCTGCTCTCAGACCGAACACTCCCGCTCTCAGACCGAACACTTCTGCTCTCAGACCGAACACTTCTGCTCTCAGACCGAACACTCCCGCTCTCAGACAGAACACTTCTGCTCTCAGACAGAACACTTCTGCTCTCAGACCGAACACTTCTGCTCTCAGACCGAACACTCCCGCTCTCAGACAGAACACTTCTGCTCTCAGACAGAACACTTCTGCTCTCAGACCGAACACTTCTGCTCTCAGACCGAACACTCCCGCTCTCAGACAGAACACTTCTGCTCTCAGACAGAACACTTCTGCTCTCAGACAGAACACTTCTGCTCTCAGACCGAACACTTCTGCTCTCAGACCGAACACTTCTGCTCTCAGACCGAACACTCCCGCTCTCAGACCGAACACTTCTGCTCTCAGACCGAACACTTCTGCTCTCAGACCGAACACTCCCGCTCTCAGACAGAACACTTCTGCTCTCAGACAGAACACTTCTGCTCTCAGACAGAACACTTCTGCTCTCAGACCGAACACTTCTGCTCTCAGACCGAACACTTCTGCTCTCAGACCGAACACTCCCGCTCTCAGACAGAACACTCACGCTCTCAGACAGAACACTTCTGCTCTCAGACAGAACACTCCTGCTCTCAGACAGAACACTCCTGCTCTCAGACAGAACACTTCTGCTCTCAGACAGAACACTTCTGCTCTTAGACAGAACACTTCTGCTCTCAGACCGAACACTTCTGCTCTCAGACCGAACACTTCTGCTCTCAGACAGAACACTTCTGCTCTCAGACCGAACACTTCTGCTCTCAGACCGAACACTTCTGCTCTCAGACAGAACACTTCTGCTCTCAGACAGAACACTCCTGCTCTCAGACAGAACACTTCTGCTCTCAGACTGAACACTTCTGCTCTCAGACAGAACACTCCCGCTCTCAGACCGAACACTTCTGCTCTCAGACCGAACACTTCTGCTCTCAGACCGAACACTCCCGCTCTCAGACAGAACACTTCTGCTCTCAGACTCACTTTGTGTATGCATCCCCCTGTTCCCCAGGGGACCATGAAAATGCCATGCCATAATGACTTTGCTGAGAAAAAAA
Source organism: Salvelinus fontinalis (assembly GCF_029448725.1). Classification (NCBI taxonomy): domain Eukaryota; kingdom Metazoa; phylum Chordata; class Actinopteri; order Salmoniformes; family Salmonidae; genus Salvelinus; species Salvelinus fontinalis. Next base: position 49,385,337 of record NC_074667.1, on the reverse strand, counting down.
ATGTGAGTGTGTGTGTGTGTGTTTGTACAAGCTGATTTCTCTGACAAGAACCCTTTCACAAAACTAGAACAGGAGGATATTTATCTCACCAATAACTTAGCTGTCTTCTCATGGGCAGGGTTTTCTCTTTGTTTTCACTTGGACCTCTACATAATTCAGAAGACACTTACTGTAGGTCATGCACATCCTTGTACAAAAAACCTGGCATCAAAGTTTTAAAAAATTAATTCTGTCGCTCATCCTGTTCCCACTTGTTCCAATTATGGAGCTCAAACCACTTTGTGTGAAGCCTCTGTTTCACACCCACAACCAAGTCCCACTACGTCAGCTGTTCCAACCCCAAAACAAGCCACCTGCCCTGCACCACTGCTCCAGCTCACTGCTGCTTAAAAACCTCATTGGCTATCAACAATCTTGTCTTGACATCACAAGTCGGGGAAATCAATGTCTCTTTTTTTGTTGCTTTTGCTTCAATCACTGTCTTTTCACTCCATGGTGCAGCATGGCTCGGAGAATGAGACAAGCACAGATAGATGGAATCAATGTTTAACAGGCATTGGGATTTGGTTTCCTGGTGAAAGGGGTTTGGAATAGTATTGTCGTCAGAAGCTTCCAGGAGCGAGTCATTGTTAAAAGCTTAAAGGAGCCTGCTTCCAAAGACACATGGCTGGGGAGTGACAGAACACAACTACTCTACTCCCACATAAATGAGGCGAATCAGACCCATCTCACTGACTCCCTCCCCTTTAGCCCCCACAGTGGAGAAGGAACTGGCTTTAATTGCCAAATGTTTCCGGAAAGTAAGAGAGAAACATAATTGTTATTTCCATTTAAGCCACAGTGATCAAAGCAGCCTGCATTCACAGCATACTGATGGGGAGTTTTGCCTAGAGCCTGTCCTACGTACCAATCAACCAGCTAGTCTGATAGATTCAGGATGCTGCAGTCACTCTTTCCCCACACTGAAAATCCTCTCCCGTTAAAAAGTGCTCTTTGTCTGTCTGGGGCAGAGGGGGAGTTCCAACCTCAGATCAAAACAGCAGCTGCAGCTGAGCTTAAACATTACAATCAACTCTAAGCGAAAACTATTTACTGCAAAGAATGGAGGAGAATGTCAATAAAGCCAACTTTGAAGATGGTGTAGTTTTATATAATAGCTGGCAGAGGCACCCCAAAAATGCACCCCAAAAATCTAATGAGGGACAAAATAAGTCTGGATGGCTGGGTTGCTGGGTGGCTGATTCGAATTGTTGGAGAATGTTGTATTTCAAATACCTTAAAAAGCTTTTTTTACCCCTAATTATTATGCTTAATTCTATGTTATAAATATATGTATTTTTCTGCGTATGTAAGCATACCTCTTGAGCTGTCTGTATCCTCCTGACTGGTGTTTTTTCTTAACTAAATATGCTTCTCTGCATATTTGCAAAAATCTGGGTAAAAGATTGAAAGGAGTCTTTTTTAGTACATTTAGTAATTGCTTTTGTAGTCTACCAACCTTGCCAGCAGGCATGCCAGCTAAGATACTTAAACAAGCTAGCTACTCTAACTTCCTTGATAGCCTGAAATGGCTTCTTAGTAGCTAGTCATGAGGTTGGGAGATAGTTTACCTATCTGAGTTAGCTAAAGCCAACAATTGTTCGGTGGCTAGAGGTATTACAAAGAAACAACAACAACAAATTATAAAAATAAAACAGGACAAATCTGAGGGGGCACATGCCCCTGTGCCGCCTATAGGCATGACACCTCTGAGAGCTGGATACATGAATGAACCATAAGAAACATAAACAATCCATTATACAATGCCAGAATCTATAGAAACCAACAAATATAAAAAGTTATGAAACCACAGTGCACTATTCTTCTTCTCGCAGTAGCTAACATATTGGTTGCAAACCAATCTATTACAAAAGACAGAAGACTATTGCTTCACTGTTTCCACTGGGGATATTTTACTCTTACAATTCTCAGAGAGGACTGGGTGGGTAGTGGGCACTGCGTGATGTGGGCAGACAGAAGATAGAAAGGGGCTCACCCAGGATCTGGATGGCGTTGCGTCCGGGCCGGGGCACGTGGTGCTGCTGGAGGGTCTCGTACAGCGTGGCCTGGCACAGCAGCAGGAAGCCCAGGCTAATCCACAGGCCCAGGAACAAGGACATGGCAGGGCAGAGTGGGAGGGTGGCTAGAGGAAGAGGGCAGAGAGAGAGAGGGTTAGAGCATAGAGATAGTTAGAGGACGCAAAATTGTATCTGTCCCATTATTGCGTCTGTGAGAGCATGGGCAGCGCCATTGAGGCCGTCTCCATTTTGAAGTTCTTCTACTACTTCTATGAGTTGATAAACAAACTGATTGGCAATTTACTGCCACATGCAGTTCTGGAATGTTTGCTCACGGGTATAATTAATTGGCTGATCCCTCCTGGTGACCTGGATGGAAATATGGGATCCTTATTTAACCAATAGGAAGTCCCACCCACTTGATTACTTCAAAATGGTGAAAGTCCTCAATGGCGCTGCCCATGCTTAAATGGGTCATTGGGCATTAGAGTCCTCTATCTATCTCTATGAGCTATAGGAGGAAGGCAGAGAGAAGGTTAGAGACACATGGCAAGGGTTGTCTAAAGGAGGAGAGAGAAAAGAGTAAGTGGGTGATAGAGGGTGGCCTACAAAAGATATGGCAGAAATATGGAAAAACACTAACCAAATGACATATGTTAGGAAAGGTGAAGACAGAAAGAAGGGCTCTTTGAGGAGAAATAGAAAAAAATGTATGAACATGAAATGACATGAGCGACATTGGGGAAGGACTATCTCAGGATAATCAAAAACCTCTATCTGAAGAGAAAGATACTTGGTCAAGCTTGTCAAAAATCATCATACATGAGAACTGAAAATGATTGTAACATGACTAAGACAGACAATAAAATAACTTGTATGAGGTAGCTACCGAGAAAACAGGACCATTAAAACCACAGTGTAGCATTTGAAGGACATTACTGCAATAAGGTCACCTCTCCCACGATGGACATTTTTGACGAGTTCCCCAAAAAACTGTGCAATCGGGAAAAACATCACAAATCAACCAAGCTTGTGTATATACTCCTGTTTAGCTGTAAACGGGTGTCCCAAAGTACTGCACGTCATGCGCAACTCAAAAATCAAACATCGATTGACACTCACCTGTCTTGATCAATGAGAGAAGATAAACATACTCTAAGACGGCAGCGTATACATTGTTGGATTACTTCATAGACAAAACATTATTATTATTTGTATTTTTTATTGTCTAAATTCCAATGTTCCACCTGTAACAAGCCATGGAGGTTTAGAAGACACTGGTGCTTGCCGAATCGAGAATTAAGAAAATATCGGCAAGTAAAGGTTGGTAGAACATTTTCTGATTAGGGCTAAACAGGAGCTTCGAATCAACAGCAATAACTTGCTAATTAAATTAGTAAGCTAATGATGATAGTAGTTTGATTTGATATTGGCTACTTCACACCATGTATACACTGTAGCCTATCAGCTCAAAACATAAAGGCCAAACATATACAGTTCCAGTCAAAAGTTTGGACACAGCTACTCATTCAAGGGTTTTTCTTTATTTTTTACTATTTTCTACATTGTAGAATAATAGTGAAGACATCAAAACTATGAAATAACACATATGGAATCATGTAGTAACCAAAAAAGTGTTAAACAGATCAAAATATATTTTATATTTGAGATTCTTCAAAGTAGCCACCCTTTGCCTTGATGACAGCTTTACACACTCTTGGCATTCTCTCAACCAGCTTCATGAGGTAGTGACCTGGAACACATTTCAATTAACACCTGTGCCTTGATAAAAGTTAATTTGTGGATTTTCTTTCCTCCTTACTGTGTTTGAGCCAATCAGTTGTGTTGGGACAAGGTAGGGGTGGTATACATCAGATAGCCCTATTTGGTAAAAGACCAAGTCCATATTATGGCAAGAACAGCTCAAATAAGCAAAGAAAAACTACAGTCCCATCATTACTTTAAGACACGAAGGTCAATCAATCCGGAAAATGTCAAGAACTTTGAAAGTTTCTTCAAGTGCAGTTGCAAAAACCATCAAGTGCTATGATGAAACTGGCTCTCATGAGGACCACCACAGGAAAGGAAGACCCAGAGTTACTTCTGCTGCAGAGGATAAGTTCATTAGAGTTACCAGCCTCAAAAATTGCAGCCCAAATACATTTTACCTTTATTTAACTAGGCAAGTCAGTTAAGAAGAAATTATTTTTTTCAATGACAGCCTAGGAACAGTGGGTTAACTGCCTTGTTCAGGGGCAGAACTACAGATTTTTACCTTGTCAGCTCAGGGATTTGATCTTGCAACCTTTTGGTTACTATCCAACACTCTAACCACTAGGATACCTGCTGCCCACTGCGTCACAGAGTGCAAGTAACAGACAGAGGACTCTGCGTGAATCAGGCCTTCATGGTTGAATCGCTGCAAAGAAACCACTACTAAAGGACACCAATAAGAAGAGAACACTTGCTTGGGCCAAAAAGCATGAGCAATAGACATTAGACCGGTGGAAATCTGTCCTTTGGTCTGATGAGTCCAAATTTGAGATTTTTTGTTCCAACCACCGTGTCTTGTGAGACGCACAGTAGGTGGACAGAAGATCTCCGAATGTGAAGGTGTGGGGGTGCTTTGAAGGTGACACTGTCTGTGATTTATTTAAAATTCAAGGCACACTTAACCAGCATAGCTACCCCAGCATTCTACAGCGATACACCATCCCATCTGGTTTGCACTTAGTGGGACTATAGTTTGTTTTTAAACAGGACAATGACCCAACAAACCTACAGGCTGTGTAAGGGCTATTTGACCAAGAAGGAGAGTGATGGAGTGCTGCATCAGATGACCTGGCCTCCACAATGACCTGACCTCATTCCAATTGAGATGGTTTGGGATGAGTTGGACACCAGAGTGAAGGAAAAGGAGCCAACAAGTGCTCATCATATGTGGAAACTCCTTCAAAACTGTTGGATAAGCATTCCAAGTGAAGCTGGTTGAGAGAATGCCAAGAGTGTGCAAAGCTGTCATCAAGCGAAAGAGTGGCTATTTTGAAAAATCTCAAATATAGAATATATTTTGATTTGTTTAACACTTGTGTTATTTCATAGTTTTGATGTCTTCACTATTTTGTACAATGTAGAAATGTCAGATGGTGGGTGTAGCTGGTGCATGAAGTCAGGCGCAGGAGAGCAGAATGAGTGAGCAGTGTACTTTACTCAAAATAAAGGCACAAGGTAAACATACACTTGACCAACAATAAACGGTAATCAATTACGCACGGGTGTAAACAGTACCAGTCTAAAACTAGCCATAACGTACCGAATGAACATAGAAACAAACATGGGGAAACAGAGGGTTAAATACATGAACATGTAATTGGGGAATGAAACCAGGTGTGTAGAAAACAAAGACAAAACAAATGGGAAATGAAAGGTGGATCGGCGATGGCTAGAAGACCGGTGACGTCGACCGCCGAACGCCGCCCGAACAAGGAGAGGGACAGACTTCGGCGGAGGTCGTGACAAGAAAATAGTAAAAATAAAGAAAAACCCTTGAATGAGTAGGTGTGTCCAAACTTTTGAATGGTACTGTCTGTTTCAATTTTAGGATATGCTCAGAGTCATTTTCATCTCTGATGCTGGAACATTGTAGTGTCAACACAGTTGAATGTGAAATGAAAAGAGTACACAAAGGCATAATGAGACACCTTGGCCATTCATTTAACGATAGCCTAATGGCTGCTGAAGGCTGACATATGGACCCACACCTCTCCCTCCCTCACTGGGAATAATAACTCCTCCTCTCCAGGTGTTACTACATCCTCTCCTCTAAGCTCCATTCTGATACAAATGGGGAGATTCACAATTGGGACAAGTCCGTCCTCCTCTCCTCTATGACCCGGAAAGCGATAAGCGGTCGAGTGGTCGAGGAGAGTGGTCGAGGAGAGTGGTCGAGGAGAGTGTCAATTTGTTAGTGCCGTCCACTCCTCAATAGCCTCGTCTCTCCAAGGATACTCATGAGTAACTTATAACAGTAATGTTCTAACTACAAGTCACCATTAAAACATTATGTTCAGAGATATGTGCAGGTTCATTCACTTGCTTCTGTTTGTTTGGTTATCTTCATGTCAATAATTATGACTAGCCAATATCAAGCATTTGGTTTTTGAAACTTTTAGCACTTAGTTTATTTACATGGTACACTTAAAGGTAGACTTGGCTAAATGATGTTGCCACGAGCATCACTGCAGACACAAGACTTCGCTCTCACACAGTCACACACAGAATCTGTGAATGTGCACGGGTTCCTTTCACGCTGTTCGATTGTAGTAGCCACTAAGACCAAAAAACAGAGAAAATTAGGGACGTTTTACCCCAAGACACCCTACAATATTTCCCACCATCAGACATGCACTTCCTGTTCCTAGGGGGCTGGGGTGCCAGATTTGGTGCCCATGCATGCCCAGTTTGGAGGCGCCAAATGTGGCACAGTGGTTAACATTCTCCCTGTTTGTTATTTTGAAAATATAAAACATTTGAGCTCCGTACCATTTGGAGTTGATGAATAGTACGGACGTTTTACCTAACTATGTACTCATACCATTTATAATGAGTGTAACAATGAGATGTATTGTAGATTGATAAAATACTGTTGAGAAGTGAACTGGTATCACCCAATCCAATGGGTGGGCTACCAACTGCTATTCCAGTCTGTTTCAGACCTTAAGCATGTAGTAGTATGCACCTCCATCTTCCTGGGCCATGAAACACATTAGGCCGAATACTTTGCCAACAGTGAGATGTCCTCTTGGTTTAAGTTTTGTGTTATAGTATTAATTTGATAATTACATTTACATTTAAGTCATTTAGCAGACACTCTTATCCAGAGCAACTTACAAATTGGAAAGTTCATACATATTCATACATAGTCCCCCCATGGGAATTGAACCCTGGTCCCCCCGTGGGAATTGAACCCACAACCCTGGCGTTGCAAGCGCCGTGCTCTACCAACAGAGCCACACGGGACCACATGTCGAAAGACCTAGACCTAATGGTGAAAGACCTAGACTGAGACCACATGTTATACCGGTTGTATTATGCTAATTACTTCTCAGTTATTACTGAAAAAGGGTTTCACATTTATAAATGGTGAGAACAATTGCTTCAAAGACAATTTTAAGTGGAGAATCACACATAGGCCTACACATCAGTGGTGATTTTAGCATGTAAATCTCTCCAATTTTGGGGGGGATGCATGCCAACAAAGACACTACACAACACAACACTAAACAATACATTAATTGCACTATAACGCTGGGAAACGGTGCCCATAAACTGTTAGGGCTTACATAAAGCTGTCCTAACAGCAGAGATTTTATTTTCAGCACCATGGAGTGAATCCTTACCACTGCTACACCTGGCTATCAGCGGAGCACTGCAATAGTTCATTCAGCCTCATTTACTGCCTTTAAAAAAAACATCGCTGATATGGCTGACAAATGTGGTTTCTAATGACAATTGAGATGTACAAACTATGGCATAAGGGGACGATGAGCGGATAAGAGGCAATCCATAATTCGATTAAAACATTAATGAGCGAACTAGGACGGATGTAGTCAATATAACTATTTGTTCAGCACTTTTGAAATATACAGTGGCAGAATTCAGAATATGGGCCGTTCTTACAGTATTCTCCCCGTACACCAAGTCAGAACCGTAAGATAAATAAAGGGGTCATATAAACAGACAATGAAAGCTCTTACAATGTTCGATGATGACATTTCTCTAAAACAGGCTATAGGCTACATATGCACCACCAACAGCTAACAGCTTACTACTCGACATACACTTATTATTACTTTGTTAGCTACAGTATACATATCTCCCTGGCATATTATATAATTTATGCAGCAGCATACAATACATTTTTGGACTCACCTTGTTGTGCTGTGCTCACTTGAACAGGAAGGTGTCACGGTGGTCCTTCGTGGGCAAATTTTGTCATCAAACTTTGTCATCAAAGTGGCAGGTAGCCTAGTGGTTAGAGTGATGGGCCAGTAACCGAAAGGTTGCAAGATCAAATCCCTGAGCTGACAAGGTAAAACAAATATGTCTTTCTACACTGAACAAGGCACTGTTCCTAAGCCGTCATCGTAAATAAGAATTTGTTCTTAACTGACTTGCTTAGTTAAATAAAATAAAATAAATGTAATAAATAAATGTAATCAAAGTCTGGCATTCTCTGGATTGATGGTGCATTCAAGACAAATGGGAACTTGGGAAATAAACAAGGTTGAATCACAATGTCAGTGATCTTCAGGTCGGAGCTCTAGAAAGAGGACGAGTTCCCAACTTGGAATTCTGAGATGGATGACCGTTTAAAATGTATTTTCCCAGTCTGAGCTTGTTCTTTCCAAGTTCCCAGTTGTCTTGAACTCACTGAAGTCTGAGATTTCCCAGTTCCGAGTTTCCAGTTGTTTTGAACGCGGTAGAAGTCATGCTGGATTGACAGCATGGCCAATGTTAAATGCTTATTTTATAAGCTTGGAAAGGAGACCCTTCAACCCAGACTTGGACCACACACCACTACACTGAATAGCAGGCTAGTGATTGCTTTGCAATGCTTGCAGTTAGCCACTGATTCCTTCCAAACCACTCAATATCGAATTTGCAATTTCCAATTTGTTGTGTAATGTTTATGTCCAATGGCAGATGAGCACTGATACGTTTTATTTATAATTTCTCTTCATCATTTCTCATCATATGACAAGGATTGAAAAGGATTTGTCCGTAGATTGTCGACTTGATTCATGACGATGACTGCTAGCTTCCTAGCTAAGATTTTGAAAGTATGATGTTGACATGATCAGTCCAATCAAAGCTACGGTAGATATAACGTGATTTGATGCCGTTTTATCTGTGGCCAACGACCTTGAGTCTTCTTGGATGGGCACTCTAATGTAACTCTATGGCAGCACCCAAGGGGCTTTTCGAGCTCTGCTCATAGATTTTGTGGTGAAGTCGTGTCTCCATGAGTGACAGAACATTGAGCCGATCACGTGCAACTACAGAACATTGCCAACCCCTATGCTCGTGTTTTCAGATTGCTGCCCCACCACCACAGAAAGCACTGATCTAGGCTGAACCCCTGCATTTTGGAGCTGCCTTACTCAACAAAGCAAAAAGAGACCATGTTTGTATTTGGCTTTATTAACTCAGTTATATATTATTTTACATTGTTTGCAAACTGATATGTGACACATTAATTCCAAAATAACATGCAAAACAGGCAACATATATATATATATATAATTTTTTTTTTTTATTATTTAGCTGACCTGAATGACACTGCTACACATATACAGTATTTAGGCTATTTCGTTGCCTTCAGATGTGCTGGCATTTTCCTTCCCAAATGATAGGCTCTAGCCTATAGCAACTTGGTGTTTGCATGTCGGTTCGAGAAAAAGTAGACATTCTCCCCTCTACCCTGAAATGACATTGAGACTAGCCTACTGAATATTCAACACGCAGCAATTAAGCATAGCCTATAATTAGTCTTATTATCGGCATATTGTAATCCCATCTCCTGCAATAAATTCGCTATAATCCTACATTTTGTGTAACTGTGAACTGTTCCCTGACGAAAGCTTTTTAACGCACTGTGTTTCTAGCAAGTTCCTGAAGAAAAACCTAGTCTTTAGCCTGAACAACAGCATGGAGAGAAACTGCTCTTTTGTCCTCTCCGCCTTTCGGTTCAGCTCTGAGCAACGCTCCGACTGTCGGAACTCATTCATGTCAAAGAAGAAATGTGGTCCTGATCGACAGCGCGAGAGAATAGGGATGGAGAGGTGGCGCAGAAAGATATTCAGACCGCACCACACAGGCATGCTTATGCATTTTAATGTAAACGGACAACTTTCACGAGTAAATAGTAGACACATGAAAAATAAATCACCTTATCAGAGCTAGCAGGATATTTGTATACAAATGACTTCTCGTTACAATTCTTACCTCCGTGGTTTTTCAATGAATTAACAAGGAATGTGCACTTCATGCAGGATTTACCATTTGCGCATCTGTTTAACGAGCCGTTTGGTCTCCGCTTTGCAGTCTAATTAGACCATTGATTGATATGGACCTGATGGTTGTGGAATTCGTAATTGGTAATGACGGCATTTACATTTTCTTTTTACAAATATCCCATGTCCTGCCAATTTAGACTAAGCAAGAGACCATGCCCCCTGCCCGGACACACCTGCGCACCATCTCGGCAGGATATAGATGTTTAGCCTTCCCTACAACATAGGTATAATGGGGCAATTTTGTATGGTAAGTAAATGGCTTCTTTTGATACGGTTAGATTAGGTTAACCTGTTTAAAAATAACACATTTACATGGAATAGACTTGATCTCGATTGCATGTAACAATTTCACATCTCAATATAGGCTAATAACTGTGTTTGTAATATAGACTAACATGGAAATGAATTAATAATATTGACTCTGAAAAGCAACTTGGTCTGGGCTAGAACATTTTAATTTTGCAGCCTTGTCTTTAAAAAAATAAAGGATGAGACTGACATCTCTGCCCTACTTAGAACTAACTACCTGTAACTTTAAAATATATCAGTCAACACAAAATATTTGGGATGTCCAAAAACATACATATCTCTACAATGTTCATAGCCTACTCTCCTTCATTAAACCATACAGTTGTTCAATCCAACAGATATGCAGGTCGTGTCACATGCTCTGCCGGTCTGTCGCTCACAGCTCATACCTGTCATCATTATTCAGTTACTTCTGGAGCCCTTCCACTTTTTACAAACATGACAGCTAGCCTTATTTTAGTACAGTTCCATAATCAGATTTTTTAAATAATAGTATATTTTGCAGAAGGAACCGAATATAATCACAAAGCACCAACAGTCCCAGAGAATAACCCCACAGCCTTACCTGAGTGGTCTGTCTGGTCAAAAGAAAGGAGCCCTGCTGTCAGTATCACCGTCTGTTCAACAGACTCACAACACTGTCTTAAATCCATCCATAGCCTGAGGCCAGGGACTCCCAACAAAGTTCCAGGTGTAAAGAAGAACAGCGATGCAGGAGAAGAGGGGGAGAAGCTCTGTTGTTTCTGCCTCGTCCGCTTGCCCCCCTCGACTCTTTCTGTCCGTCTGGAATCCTGGGAGTGCGGTCACCAGAAACCACCTCAGCTCACAGGAATGACACGCTGTTAACAAACTAGTCAGCAAGATGGAAGGCTGCTCATATCACCTTTATATCACCACAGACCTCCTTTTCTCTCTCTTTCTTCTACTCCTTTTTCTCTCTCTTCTTACTCCTGTGAAGGTAAAAGCCTCTCGTGACGACAGAACGTTAATGTGCCTCCTCACTTCTCACACACGGACGGAGATCAGCTCCAGCGGAACGACAGTTCTGTCTCCTCTTGGCTCCGTCCCCCCATTGAGAAGCTGCGCTGATTATGTGTGTGAGGCTCAGCCCTCTTTCCAAAGCACTAAGTAGTGTGTGTCTGTGTGAGTCTATTATAATACAGCCCAGCCAGAGAGAGAGAGAGAGAGCTGGATCACATCACATGTCTTAAAGCAAGACTGCCCACTTCTGCATCGGGACTATCGTCTAATGAAGCATGCCTGTTAAGCCCCTCCACTTCACCATACCATGAGACATAACGCTCTGTGGTTTCTTCTCATGAAAATAGCTCACAGTTTACCACAATAATGTGCTGTTATGTTTTCTCAAAATTATCCCTTAGACAGAACTCTGGCCTTACTGAGGTGATACCGGACTTTGGCCATTCACCCCACTTTCTGTGTGTGTTTATGTGTGTGTATCTCGGTTTGTGGGTGTTTTGGTGTTTGTGTTTGTTGATACGTTGTGAGAGGATGTGGAGTATGAGTGAATGTGCCTCTTTTACTCATTGCCTTCCAGCGTTTGAAAAGAGATTGAAATATGCTCAGAGCATGATGCTTTTAATAGAAAGGAGTCCGCCTCATCCAAGCTCTGTAATCAACACATTATCCAGCGCTGGCTGCTTGGCTGGCTTGCTTTTTATGGTGGCATTGAGGCTATGTTTAGCACCCAGCTCCTCTGGTCATCTCACACCTCCCAAACAAAGTTACATCTGCCACAGCTGGCATGGTAACCAAGCATTCCCCCGATGTTCAATGACAAACTGAATCTGCTGGCTCAGTAGGATAGACGTCCTTGCTTTTCACTTTGTTGTTGTTGCTAGTGTTCATAGGGGGACCTGGAGTGTGTAAAATAGGGGGCAGACCACCTACCTCCTTCCATGTGTAGGAGTTCACCTTTAGCCAGACCTAGTGTGAACCGGCTATGTTTATGCCAATCAGCCACACCTGCCAGAGCGGTCTCTCCCAGCCTGGCATTTCACAGAAAATGAAACCAACTCATGCAGCTCACACAGCACAGCTGAAGCATCAAGCTAACAAGCTGTATGTGTGTGGGTGTATGTGTTTGTCTATGTGTGATTGTGCATATGTATTTCTGTACATTCATTTCTATGTGTGTATTTATTGAAACATGCATGTGTGCAAAAGTGTGTGTCGTAAGAGAGCTGCAACGCTGTGAAGCTGTGAGCATATGTAGTAGTAAGTTAACATTGTCAGCTACCTGCCAACTGGTACTTGGTATGTTTGAAATGGTAACTCTCCGTTCACCTGGGGCAGTGGTCATCTAAGCCAGAGGGCACAGCAGTCCCGCTGTGTGCTCCTTTCCTCTGTTTGTACTTGCCTCTGCTTGAGCGTGCCAGGCAGATGCACGCAGGCAGCCCAGAGTTACGAGTAGTAGGGGAGGTGCGGCCGGGGGCTGAACGGGAAAAATACAGTCCAACAAAAATGGAAGGAGAGAGATATTGATATGTATTATTCTCTCTGTTGGGTTACACAAAAGGAAGGTGCCTTGCCCATTACATCACTAAGGTAACCTGCCTAAATGACTACCGACCCGTAGCACTCACGTCTGTAGCCATGAAGTGCTTTGAAAGGCTGGTCATGGCTCACATCAACACCATCATCCCAGAAACCCTAGACCCACTCCAATTTGCATAACGCCCCAACAGATCCACAGAAGATGCAATCTCTACTGCACTCCACACTGCCCTTTCCCACCTGGACAAAAGGAACACATATGTGAGAATGCTATTCATTGACTACAGCTCAGCGTTCAACACCATAGCGCCCTCGAAGCTCAATAAGCTAAGGACCCTGGGACTAAACATCTCCCTCTGCAACTGGATCCTGGACTTCCTGACGGGCCGCTCCCAGGTGGTGAGGATAGGTAACAACACATCTGCCACGCTGATCCTCAAAACAGGGGCTCCTCAGGAGTGCGTGCTCAGCCCCCTCCTGTACTCCCTGTTCACTCATGACTGCACGGCCAGGCATGACTCCAACACCATCATTAAATTTGCCGATGACTCATCAGTGGTAGGCCTGATCACCGACAACAATGAGGCAGCCTATAGGGAGGAGACCTGGCCGTGAGGTGCCAGGACAACAACCTCTCCCTCAACGTGATCAAGACAAAGGAGATGATTGTGGACTACAGGAAAAATAGGACTGAGCATGTCCCCATTCTCATCGACGGGGCTGTAGTGGAGCAGGTTGAGAGCTTCAAGTTCCGTGGCGTCCACATCCCCAACAAACTAACATGGTCCATGTTCACTACCTAGACAGTCGTGATGAGGGCACAACAACACCTATTCCCCCTCAGGAGACTGAAAAGATTTGGCATGGGTCTTCAGATCCTCAAAATGTTCTACAGCTGCACCTTCGAGAGCATCCTGACTGGTTGCATCACTGCCTGGTACGGCAACTGCTCGGCCTCCGACCGCAAGGCACTACAGAGGGTAGTGCGAACGGCCCAGTACATCACTGGGGCCAAGCTTCCTGCCATCCAGGACCTCTATACCAGGCAGTGTCAGAGGAAGGCCCTAAAAAATGTCAAAGACTCCAGCCACCCTAGTCATAGACTGTTCTCCCTGTTACCACACGGCAAGCGCTACCGGAGCGCAAAGTCTAGGTCCAAGAGGCTTCTAAACAGCTTATACCCCCAAGCCATAAGACTCCTGAGCATCTAGTCAAATGGCTACCCAGACTATTCACATTGCCCCCCCCCCCCACCTCCCCTCTCCACACCACTGCCACTCTTAGTTGTCATCTATGCATAGTCACTTTAATTAACTCTACCTACAGTACATGTACGTACTACCTCAACTAACCGGTGCCCCTGCACATTGACTCTGTACTGGCACCCCCCTGTATATATTGTTATTTTTTACTGCTGCTTGTTACTTTTATCTCTTATTGTTATCTGTATTTTTTTAAACTGCACTGTCGGTTAGGTGCTCGTAAGTAAGCATTTCACTGTAAGGTCTACACCTGTTGTATTCAGTGCATGTGACTAATACAATTTGATTTGATTTGATTTTGATTTTGGTACCTGCAGTGGAAAATTGTCAGGGTAAAAAAGCAGTTGTTAACAAGGTCTTTATATAAATCAGAATTAAACAACAGTTGGACAGATCCTTTAGCCCTCTCAGACTCAACAACCCTAAAGCAATTATCAGCAGACAATAAATAATTATTAAAAACGGACATCACCCAAAAATAAATATTATATACTATTAAACATTAATGTGGAGAAAAGCACCAGGAATGGATGGCTTTCTCATAGAATTATGATTCAACATTTTGGGATAAAGTAGCGCCCCTATTTACACAAATGACAACACACATGTCACTAAATGTAGTGCTTTCCAGGTCCACTGGGCAGTGAGGCATTGGGTAAAATAATGAAAATTGTGGATGATACTAAGTTTTTGATGGAAAACATTGATTTCAGTTATATTCAAACCAGGGAAATCTGGAGGGTCCCCTGCTGATTAAAGACCCATAAGTTTAATAAACTGTGACAATAAAATAATAACAAAACTTAGCAATAAAAAGCAATAAAATGGCAAAAGTATTACCAGACTTGATATCAATCAAAAAATAGGCACTTACAAACAAATACAAGAGCACGTTTCAGTTTAATACAATACACAAAAAAAACAAGATATCGTTTTATCAGTAATGTTGGTTGATGCAGAACAAGGTTTTGACCGTCTTCAATGGCCTTACTTTTCCAAACTTTGGAAACGTTCAATGTTCCAGCTGAACAAGGAATGTCCAAAAGCAAAAATATTTACAAATAATACATTACTGTATCTGATAAAATTGCTTTTGAAAGGGGCACAATACAAGGATGTCTCCTCTCCCCCCTCCTGTTTGTAACAGGTATCAGTATTGGTAATCCACGAAAATAAACTAAACTTATTTGCAGATGATCTCCTGATATACCTGACCAATATTGAAAACCCAATTCCCTCTTTTGTTAAAAAATATTTTCAGAATACTCAACAATCTCGAGATATAATATTAACGTGGGAAAAAACTCAAATAATGGCAATCGGAAAAAGAAATAGAAACACTCACGATGTACAGCAATCCTTCGAGTGGACGACAACATTTTTTAAATACTGTACTTAGAATGCTTAATAAGTGACAACAAACAAATAAAGATCATGTTATTCCGTTACCTAACCATATTTTACCTTTATATAACTAGGCAAGCCAGTTTAGAACAAATTCTTATTTTTAATGATGGCCTAGGAACAGTGGGTTAACTGCCTTGTTCAGTGGTAGAACAACAGATTTTTACCTTTTCAGCTCGGGAATTCGATCTTGCAACCTTTCAGTGTCAAGTCCAACGCGCTAACCACTAGGCTACCTGCCACCCCATATGAAAGCAGATTTAATGAAATGGGATAATCTTTCCATAAATTTTACAGGTAGAATAAACCTCTTCAGAATGGCTTGGCTACCAAATACTGAAGACATTGTTTAAAAAAGTATACTCGGACAATAACAGACTTTATATGGGCAAATAAAAATCATTGAATAAAAAGGAAAGTTTGACATCTTTCTAAGTCTGAGGGTGGTTTTAACCTTCCAGACTTGGAATTGTGTCAACTCACTACTCAGGGCTTTTACTTGTAAACATATAGTAAATGCACTGAAGAGGAACAATTGAAGATGCGCATGCCTATCCCCTGAATCTTTTTACATGTTTATTATCAAAAGATATAGCTAAGAACAGGAATAACTTCATAGTTAAGAACACTATAACAAATACCAATATGGAAGAAAATGAAACTTATTCTACAAGAACCAATATCACTCCCTCGAAACACAACCTTATGGAACAATCCTTGGATAGCTTTTCAGAATTCATCGATAAACATGGAAAACTAAAGGCATAGAAACTGTAAACGACTTTCTAATAGGAAAGACATGTATTTCCATGACAGCTTTAAAAAGCAATTTTGGATTGACCATGTAGATATTTTCAAATACATCCAATTTAAAACTTTTATATCACAGAATTTCAATTTGAAATCTTTTGGACATCTGAGCAATCTTGAGGTAGTCCTATTTGAGTTTGAAAAGTGTATTCATATGATAGGTTAGCTATTCAAAACCTTGCAGAGGTTCCAACTGACAATCCAACTGACAATCTCATAAAAACATGTAGAAACTATTGAAACCAAGATTTTAAAAGAACTGATATTGGCACAAGATGGAGGGAATGTTGGAACATAACTAATGAAAATGTTAATGAAAATGGATGCTTAATTCAGTATAAATGTATGTATAGATTAAAAAAATCACAAATTCTACAGCACTACGGCAGAGTCATGTTTGAAGTGTAAAACTACTAATGACTCAATAATTAATTCCTTCTGGGAATGTTATGAAGTCCAAAAGTTATGGGAGGAGTTGTAAAGATGGCTGTCAGAAGTATTACAATGTAAATGTACTTTTAATGAGATACCTGGCAGGCTGCTAAATACTTTTCTCATCAGTCATTTAAAAAAACGTATATATAAAAATTGGAAATCAACCAATCCGCCATTGTTCACACAATGGAAAGGTCAAATGCTTTACTATCTAAAAAGGTTAAATGCGTGGGTGATGGAGAGAAACAAAATCATGCAGTTTGAGGCCATTTGGCGGATAGTGATACGGCGCTGGAGATAAGGTTTAGGGCTAGTGGGGCAGGGGTGATGAAGTTGATGTTTGTAGGATGTCGCCCTTTGTATGTGTATGTTTTGTTTTGTTGATAAAGTATCAAATTAAATCGGATTTTAAAATTATATAAAATAAAAAACAAGGCCTTGTCATGGTAGGACTACACCAAGGGTAATGGGGGGAATAGTAACTGCTGTATGTATCCCTGTGCTTAAATCTATGTTCTGTAACAGTGTTCTTTGTGTAGAGTTAACTCTATAGTAATATAATGGAGAAAAGGCAGTGAATGGTGAAGCTGCCATTTGGGCTTATGTTATGCCATGATTTTCGCTGGCTTATTTTAAATATTGATACAAAGGATCGGAATGTGTTAGAAAACCCATAAATTAGCACGTTACGTGAAGAAGAACATTGAGATTGATATCCTTCTTTCCAAGGCTATTAACTTTGGGCGGCAGGTAGTTTAGTGGTTAGAGGGTTGGGCCAGTAACCAAAAGATTGCCAAATCAAATCCATGAGCTGGCAAGGTAAAAATCTGTCATTCTGCCCCTGAACAAGGCAGTTAACCCACTGTTCCCCTGTAGGCCGTCATTGTAAAATAATAATTTGTTCTTAACTGACTTGCCTAGTTAAATAAAAACTAATAACATGCAAGCTGAAGCGTCTTTTTTTAAACTTCAGAATCCATTAATGGAAAGAAATCACTATGATCCATCCGGTTGGACAAAAATGAAACAGCTCCTGAAGTATGTCTCAAAGGAAGACTTAAGATTGAAGTCATCCAATTACAGCATGTTCCTTACAGTCATTATGTATTTAGAAAAAGTATCCTCCCCATATTACTTTGTTGTCTTTGTTGATTTGGCTGAGCCGCCTATTTCTTATTCTATATATGTTTGAAACTGTGTTGGGAGAACAGGGAAACATCTTTTCACAGTAAGAGTTTGCTCCTACTCTTCTCCGTCTCAGATCTCAGGGGCTCCCACCATTTCCAGACAGCTGTCACAGCAGCCCATGCCAAGACGGATCCAAACCTACCAATCCTAGCAGGCCAGCCAGCACAGCGCTGTGTTTGTGCCTAAGCCGCCCAGTTCAACAGCAGTATGAGCCAACTCTGTCTCCTGCCTGGCTGGGGAACAGTGGTCCCCTCCACTACCCCCCACTGTCTTTAAGGTGCCCCCCAAACCTCTGACAGATGTACCCGTTTAACACCCCCCAGCAGTCCTCTCTCCCTTTCTCCAAACAGACCCACCCCCCCTTTCAGCATCCTCCCTCCCTTCTTCCTTCCCTCCATCACTGGCTCAGGGCTAAGCCACCATTTCAATGGCTGATGAGTGGAGATATTGCTACAGTAAACCACTCGCTGCATCAACAATGGACACCCACTTTATAAGACATCATACGAGAGAGAGAGAGAGAGAGAGAGAGAGAGAGAGAGAGAGAGAGAGAGAGAGAGAGAGAGAGAGAGAGAGAGAGAGAGAGAGAGAGAGAGAGAGAGAGAGAGAGAGAGAGAGAGAGAGAGAGAGAGAGAGAGAGAGAGAGAGAGAGAGAGAGAGAGAGAGAGAGGCAGCAGGCTTGCTTGTGTGGTGGTGGGTTGAGGACGCACTCTCATTATAAACTGGAAGATTAGTGTGCGAGGAACTAGAGCAGTGTGCTATTGATGTTTATTGGGGTATACAGTCCTCTGGAAACATTAGCTTTCATGCCAAATACTTGTTTAGCTCACAGGTGGAAATGTTCTGAATGATTTCACAGTGGAACGTATGGAGGTTTAAACACACTATCAGATATTTTGGTAAACATGCATGCAATAAATGCTTTTCCCAAATAGTAGAGATACGTTGAGCTCTTCCATTTGTAAACTCTCAGTCAACTCCTTCATTTCTAATTCACACCTAACTCTGCCCTGGCCTCGTCTCTCATCTCTCCAACCAGCACAATGGACTAGATAGTTTGTACCCTGCCATGCCTTGTCTACAAAGAACGTTATGTCTCTCAGTCCACACATCTCTGATTTTTTAGCTAATGAGGCTGCAATCGCCTATTAATGTTGAGTTGAAGGAAATAGTTGCATAAACTCTAATACAGAACCCGAATGTCTCTCGCGTGCCTCTGCTCTGTGTGTGTAATTCCTCTAATAAAAATCAATATTTAGGCTACCTTCAGGTGCTTGCTAATTGGAGGATATGACTGGGAGTGATGTGAAACATCATTTATTGAGGGATAGGATGTGATGATGGCTTCTGCTAATTATGTGCTCATGGCTGAGAGGGCCTTGTTCACGCCTCTCTGCTTTAATTGACAAGTCCCCGGTGTATTCAGCCAGGCGCCAATAATACTGTATGGGTGAAGGAGTGAGGGTGCATAGCGTGTGTAATTAGGGAATAGTACATGGAGGGGTATACTGTGCAGTATGTACAGAAGAGCCATAGATTTGTCTCTATATGAGGGGGTGCTCTGCGCTGCTCAGACTCCCAGGAATAAACTTGCCACACATTCAGTCACGGCAGAGAGGTAGCTGAGGTATGCTGTGCTGGTAATGCATTGGGACTCGACAGATCTCGACGGGAGCCCCTGCTATTCTGCCTGGGAAAGTAATTTAGCAGTAGAGGCATTTACTGGTGGAAACGAGAAGGTAGCCCATGGAAATGTGATGTCCCCAAGTAGACCAATAAAATGTTAATATCCTGAGTGAGATAATTGGACTGGGGACAAAGGGGAGGGTCCTGGCCCGGGAAAGCCACCTGTGGATGCTCCATGCTTAATAAGTCACTAATAACAGTGTGATGAGGCAGGGGAGGCAGCCACAGAACTGAGCAACAGTGTCTGCAGATGTACAGTAGGATCTGAATATGATCGCACTGTTGCAGGAGAACTTTCCTGCAATGGAGACATTTTTAAACATGTAGTGTATTTGAGGTCTAAAAAGGCTTCTGACGTTTGTCATTTCCACTTTGAAATTCCAGACTTGATTTTCACTTATGAAAATTGTATCAACCCCTACAAAAATGACCATTAATTATAATCCACAATATAATTCACATTCCCTTTTGCTGCAGAATAATTTATCCTGCTGTAGCAAACTGGCTCACATGAAGATCCTTAATCCTCACTGCTGTGCATTTCCAGTGGTGCTGGGACCAGGCTTCACACCACACTGAGACTAACATGGAGTGAGAAGTGTTGAGATTTGCTGTGATAAACAAGCACACCCCTGTTACAGGACATTTGATCAGATGTCAGAGTGAGAGCTACAGTATATGGTAAGTGATTTAACTGTCTGTTTGGCATTGCCTGATGGCAGAGGGCATGGCTCTCAGTGTGGGGGATATGAGATTCTGCAGGTGTCGGTCGTGGCGCTCACACATTGGCACTAAAATAGCATGGAGGCTTGTCAATGGAACAAGAGGTGGTGAAGCCTTATGAGCTAGAGCGGTTAAAGTGTTTCAACAATGTTCCCTGCATCCCTACTCAGTTATACTCAGTGTTGGGGGTAATGCGTGACAAAGTAATGCGTTACAGTAATAATATTACTTTTTGCTGTAACAAGTAATATAACGGAGTACTGTTCCAATTTCAGTAATAATATTACAGATACTGATCAAAGATGTCATTACTTCATTACTTTTGTTATCATTCCCTTCCTAATACAGTTATTGATCCAAATAAATATGTGTGATGATTATTTTCCCTCTCTTTTGGCGCAATATTTACTAAAATCCCCCAACCCGAGATTCTAATTGTTTTTATCCTCTCACCAAGTTCCTATTTACACATGCATGGACTACTACTAACTGCTTTATTGAGCGAGATGAAAAATGGCAGAAGAGTCTAAAACATTGACTTTCTCAGTGTGGAAGTACTCCCATTACTTTGATTTGGTAGGACAAAATTATAAGAATATAACTGTAAAATATCAACTGAGCCCAGGCAAGAAACACCTCTCGACGGCTAGAAACACAACTTCTAATTTCTTGAAGCACCTGCAAAGGCAACACGCCAACACGAAAGCGAAAGACCCCCAAGACCTGACCACCGCTGCTAAAGATGACTGTAGGCCTACCTCATACGAACAAGGAAGGCTTGATTTTAATCGTTCAGGGAGACAGGCTGGAACCCATGGAGAGCTGAACTAGCTTGTAGCTGGGTATGTAGTAGATGTTGTGTCTGTCATTATTAGGCTGCTTGTATTGGTATTTAGGCCTCCGGAACGTAATGTTGACATGGTTAACATTGAGTGAGTACGCACATGTTTTGGGGTGTACAGTGATCCCTCGCCACTTCGCGGTTCACTTATCGCGGATTCGCTATTTCGCGGATTTTCATAATGCATTTTTTTTTTTTTTTTGGTGCATTGTGCTCTGCATTCTGATTCGCTAAAAACTCACTCCCGCTTCTTGTATCAAAACATGCTACGAATTGTGCTATCATTTTGTCGTCTCGTGCAGTTATGTGTACGTACATAAAACAGCTTGGCAAATTTACATTAAGTTGGCCAAATTATCTTGTAATTTCGAACATCTCCTAAACCCATAATGTCGACGAAACATGGATAGAGGCTGGTTATATGGATAGGGATAAAAAAGTTATATGGATATAAAAAGTTATATGGATAAAAAAGTTTTCTATTTCGCGGATTTCACTTATCGCGGGTCATTTTCGGAACGTAACCCCCGCGATAAACGAGGGATTACTGTAATGCAAAAGTAATATAACTAGTATTGTAACTAATACATTTTTCCAGAGTGTATTATGTAAAGTAATTTGTTACAGTTGAAAGAAGTAACAAGTAATAGGTAATATAGATGCAGGATCTTAATTTGATCACTCTTTGGTTACTGAAAATGTTCCTGCACTACAGGAAATGCAAACTTGTAGTGTATTTGAGTTTTACAAATACTGTAATTTACACTTAAAATTGATTAGCCCGAACAAAAAACGCAATAACCCCGTCAAAAATGTCCATTAATTATAATCAACATAATAATTCACATTTCCTGTTACTGCAGGATTCTTTTCCTCCTGTAGCAAACGGGCTCAA
Source organism: Salvelinus fontinalis (assembly GCF_029448725.1). Classification (NCBI taxonomy): domain Eukaryota; kingdom Metazoa; phylum Chordata; class Actinopteri; order Salmoniformes; family Salmonidae; genus Salvelinus; species Salvelinus fontinalis. The sequence continues at coordinate 49,363,132 of NC_074667.1, read as the reverse complement.
ATTAAGATCCTACATCTGTTGTGATGTTGAATGAATCTCTAGCAGTGGAGGCTGGTGGGAGAAGCTACAGGTGGACAGGATCTCATTTATTCCATTCCAGCCATTACAATGAGCCCGTCCTCCTATAGCTCTTCCCACCAGCCTCCACTGATCTCTAGCCTCTCAAAACCATGGAAACTGAAATATACTTTATGACAATGAATAAAGCAGATTCATTGTCATTGGTAGTGATTGCTATTTTTGGTAGTGGCTTTACAAGTGATAGAGGTTTGTATGAACAATACCCAGATAACCTACTTCAAAATACACTCATTGTTCACCTGGACACACACAATGTGAGCTAAACAAGATTGGTTCCCTACCTTGGCCTATACAAAAGGCCATGATCCCTTTCAGTGAGACCCACTCTTCATTCAGGTCATCTTTAAAAGAAATTGAGCATAGAGAAATTATTACATTCCTAGAACTGTGGGAAAGAGAGTGGGTGATAGAGAGAGTGAGGATGGAAAGAGTGAGGATTGTGAGAGAGTGAGGATGAAAAAAGAGAGAGAAGTTCAGAGAGAGAAAATGGATATAGAAGGCATTCAAACTCATTCGCTGCATCTCCTGCATTCATGGCGTCGAGCCAATTCCAGTGCAGTAAGCCGGCTGTGTGCTTCTCAAGGTAAGACTGTGAATAGACGAGCACAATCTTTGTCCGGCGGTGTGGAGGGAACAGGGCCTAGGCTCTTTGACAAGACTGCCCTTCCTGAGGCCAGCTTTACATCAGCAAGGAGGGGGTTCATAAAGGGATTATATATCTCTCTGACCCCTGACCTCCCCAGCCCCCTCCCTGTAAAAGATAGAACTGATGCTGCCTGTCTGTTACTTCAACAGGAGCAGAGATAAGAGGACAGATTGATTCAACCTGTGGCAGGAGCATAGATTGCCTGTTGCATTGGCTGCAAACAAATTAGAGGATAGGGGCTTTGACGACTGTTATGGGGGTGTAGTTCTAATTCTTAATTTAAACCATGTGGTGATACGCAATTTAACTGAAATATCCACATGGCTTCTCTTTGGAGTCATTTGTTATCTTAATCACCTCCTCTGCGTGGTTGATGAACTTTTTAGATCCAGAGGCAACATAATTCATTAATCGAGTGATTTTGTTCAATAAAGTGTCTCACAACAGGCCAGGTGATATCTTGACATCTAAAAACAGATTTATATAGTCCAATACGTACTTTAAATGTGCAGGATGCTTTCCCAATATAAATCGTATTACAAGAACACTGTTACATAAATAATGGTAAACATATAATAACTCCTTTAGTGGTGCAAGTCATACATGATTTTATCTCAAAGATCCTAGATGTATGAGGACATACAAAAGCTAGTACATTTCATTATAGTGCTACATGAGGTAAATGATCTACAGGGGAATCATTCTTTTATGAATGCTTCTTTGAGTAGATGAATGCCCTGATTTTGATTCAGATCATGATTCATCAGAAGTACTGTAACAGCTCAGAGCTTATGCAGGTACTGAATGTCAAGCACTGAGTTATAGTTGCGAAGGAAATTACTTGTAAATCGCCCATTTTCATACTTTTTGAGCTTGGAGAGAGGAGTCTGCAGAGAGGTATAGAGATGAGTCAGAGAAACGGAGGTAACACAATAGATTACAGATACAATACATTACAGATACAATACATCACGCAATACACTCAAAAGCCAGCGGAGATTCTGGTGAATATATCCATTTAACATTTATATACAGTGATGTAATTAATTGCTTTCACATTAGTTGATGTTTGAGAAGGGTACATGATGGCAAAAATAATCATCCTTTGACGGAGCTATATGTTTCTCTGGCAGATGTATGTTTACATTGTGTGTCACGCTCGTGGGAAGAAGTGGACCAAGATGCAGCGTGATACGTGTTCATGATTCTTTATTTACTCAGAACACCAAACAAAACACAAAAGAATAACAAACGTCACATTCTGTAGGCTTCACAGAGCTAACAAAAAACAACATCCCACAAAACTAAGGTGGCAAAACAGGCTGCCTAAGTATGATTCCCAATCAGAGACAACGATAGACAGCTGTCCCTGATTGAGAACCATACCCGGCCAAAACATAGAAATTAAGAACATAGAGTTTCCCACCCGAGTCACACCCTGACCAACCAAACATAGAGAATAAAAAGATGTCTACAGTCAGGGCGTGACAGTGTGTCAGTGTTTTGAGTCATAAAGGGCTGTAATTGGATGACAGGTTTGGACCAGAATCAAGGTCTGAGCTGTGTCAACTCTCTCCAAAACAACTATCCTTGTGTTTCATAGGAAGGCTCAAAGAAGCAGGCATCCAATTCAACATTCCTTTCAGCAATTTTAACTGAGGCATTGAAGAGAGAAAGAGAGGGATTGAGAAGGTAAGAAAGCAAAGATAGATGGAGACTTGTACGGAAATGAGAGCTAGACGGTTAGAAGGGACACAAAGCGAAGGAGGGAGGAAGTAAAACATGAATGGATGAAATATTGAGAGAGAGAGAGAGAGAGAGAGAGAGAGAGAGAGAGAGAGAGAGAGAGAGAGAGAGAGAGAGAGAGAGAGAGAGAGAGAGAGAGAGAGAGAGAGAGAGAGAGAGAGAGAGAGAGAGAGAGAGAGAGAGAGAGAGAGAGAGAGAGAGAGAGAGAGAGAGAGAGAGAGAGAGAGACGCTCCTGTCTTTGTCTCTCTTCCCCTCTGGCTATGTACTGGTTATTTAGTGGGCCCTGTTCTCTTCTCCCCACGGACCCTAAGGAAATGGACTCTTCGCTAGATTTCCATACATCACACACTGACCATGATGGTTTGAGTTTTGGATGTTTCTTTTTTAAATCAATTATTTACAATGTATCCAAGAGCCAGATAATTCATCATGCCTAATTGCAAAGCATCATCGAAAGCAGCACTACACACACAAAAAAAGGTTATATATCGTGCCAAATAACAGTTATTTGGCTTGTAACCATAGTGGATCCCTTGTTGGTGCTATATAGAACCCCTTTCTTGAAGGTTCTATAAAAACCATACTCATAAGGTTCTAAAAAAAGGTTATATATAGTGCCAAAAAGGACTCCGCTATGGTTACAAGCCTTTTTGGTGCTATATAGGACCCATTTGAATATTTTTTTTAGAACCTTTATGGAGAATGGTTCAATAAAGAAACTTTCTCAATCTCAAATCTTGTACAAATAACCTTTTGAAGAACCATATTTTATTCTGGTTAGCCATATTATATCCCTAAAAATCTTAAAAAGGTGCTATTAGTGTTTTATGAAAATAAATGTTTTAGATTTTTTGTTAGGGGGTATTTCAGCTTTAAAATTGCCGAATGAAATTGCCTGCATCACTTCCAATCCCCCACATATTTTTTTGCAAAAAATAAATACATAAATAATAATAAATAAATAAATAAATATATATATAATAACAGTACATACAGTACATACATACACACATATACATACACAAATAAAAATCATACATATACACATACATATAAATAATTAAATATACTTACATATATATATATACATATCTTTCAAAATATATATTTTCCTTTACTACTTTCTAAGCCTACCACCGCTCCCTTAATTGAAGTAAACTAGTGGCTTCTACTTCCAGCTTACACATACTACATACATTTTATTAACACTGTCTATTTTACAATAGTTCTATTTGTTTGTTTTTACTCCTGTCCTTCCTCTACCCTCAACCTCTCCCATCTATTTCTGATGTCCATCCGGTTTGATTTCTATTTGCCATATCTATCATTTTTTTTACCTTAAATGAACTGGTATATTTTTCAATTTATCACAATTTTCTTTAACCAATTGTGGTCTTTAATGTAGGGCCGACAAGTTCCTTACTTTTCCCCTCTTTGACATTCCTCTTCCATTCCTCTTCCTGTAATGCTGCAATTAGTTGGTTGTAATTTTGAATAGAGCAGACATTTCCGTATGTTTTTGTTAGCTGCATGTGTGACATAACTCCACCAATCCTATTTATGATATCAATTACGAAGACTTTCTTTTTTTTAAAATCATCAATTAGTATATTTGAGTTTAACCACAATATTTGTTGTATTATTTGTTCTGTCTTTTCTGGTGGATTAAATTGAGAAAAAATAAGAAACACGCACACTGCTCTTGATAGTATCACTGCTCTTTAATTAGCTTTACGTGTCGGGCTTAAGGCCTTCACCAGAGCTTTTGTGAGTTTTTTAAATTAGCACCCTTATGTAAACATAGCCCCACCCACATTCATTCCACACATCAAATGGGGTTGGAGTCGAATGAAATCAAAGAAGTGCTACCAAATATAACAATGAGCATTTCATGAATATTCGAATAAAGTGTGTACATAAAACATATTAAACACATCTGTAAAACCACATTGAGGACGTCAACCTACAAAGCAAGTTTTCATAAATGATTGGGTACAGCGCAAGAAAAATGTCAGAGTAATCTGAAATGGGGGTATTGTCACGTTCCTGACCTGTTTTCTGTTATTTTTCTATGTGTTTAGTTGGTCAGGACGTGAGTTGGGGTGGGCATTCTATGTTTTGTGTATCTATGTTAAGTGTCAGTGTTAATTGACCTTGTATGGCTCTCAATCAGAGGCAGGTGGTTTACGTTTTCCTCTGATTGAGAACTATATATAGGTAGGTTGTTTCACATTGTTTGTTGTGGGTGGTTGTCTTCCGTGTCTGTGTATGTTGCAACATACGGGACTGTTTCGTTGTCGTTCGTTTGTTGTAGTCTATACCTGTTTGTGCGTTCTTCGTGTTATATGTAAGTTCTCAGTGTTCAGGTCTGTCTACGTTCGTTTGTTATTTTGTAGTTTGTTGAAGTGTTTTCGGTTTTCGTTTTGACTTTAATAAACTTCGTTATGTCAAACCATCACGCTGCGCTTTGGTCCAATCCCTACTCCTCCTCTTCAGATGAAGAGGAGGAGGACGACCGTTACAGATTCTGAATCTGAGTGCAGAGAAACATTAAACCCAAAGGAATGAGGGAAATGCAATGCAATGAAAACACATCAAAGTAGAAGTACAAAAAGCCCTGTTATTACAGAAAAACAGGACGTTACATTTGGCACAACAGATCAGTAAGGATCAGACAATGAGCAGGCGTATTAGTCTCCTGTGAGAATACTTAACCTGTGTCCCACAGTCGTTACAGGTATAATTCATGTTCACAATTACAACATAACATACATAGGCATTTCATCATTAAGACCTCTAGGAAATAATGTCTGGAGGGTGAAAATCCCAAAACATTCTCTTTTGCTCAGAGTATTATTTATGTCACCTCCTCTGTCTGATATCTTAACTTTCTCTACGCCACAAAATCTAAAGGTAGAAATGTCATGCTTCAGGTCATTCAAATGTACGACAAATGGATAATCCCTGTTGTTTCTCCTGATTGAACTTTTATGTTCACAAATTCTCTGTTTGAGAGAATGAGAGGTGAGAGGCATTTGTATGTTGAAGATAAAAAAAAATATTTGGTGAATTTTTCCCCATATTCCATCCAGTTTGCTTTATTTTTTATAATGTATTACCCTAAATCTTTCTTTAATAAGTTCCTCCATTCTTTTTGTTTTTCTTCTAACTTATTCTGAGCATCTATGGTACAGTCTTTATCATGATCTATCTATTCTGTTAGACCTTGTATTTCCTTTGTTAGTATCTTTTGATCTACATTTATTTAGTTTTATAGATGAGTACTGAATTGCATGTCCTCTAAAGGCACATTTCAAAGTGTCCAATACAATAAGGGGATTTGCTGTACCTACTGTATGTTATGTCGGAAAAATTAAGTTATAAATTCCTCTGTCCGAGTTTAAAAATAAGTTAGCATCCAATAGGCTTTGATTAAATTTCCAATATCCTTGCCCAAGTGTAAATTCAGTAAGAGTAATGTATTTGCCAATTATCTTACAGTCTGACCGCATTTTATCCCCTTTTTTAACTTTTGGTGCCAACGAGAATGACATAAGAAAGAAGTCAAGATGACTAGCTTGATTGAGCCTCCGCCATGTATATCTCACTAGGTCAGGATATTTAAACCTTCACATATCCACTAGTTCCAATATATCAATGACATTCATGATTTCCTTAAGAGCATGAGGGTGATAGGAAATGGAAATCACACCACAAACTTTGTCCATTGAGGTATTTAAATCAGTATTATAATCTCCCACCATAATAATAGAGTATTTTATTGCTTGAAGGGTTGATAATGTATTATATATTTTTTCAAAGAAGCGTGGATCATCATTATTTGGTCCGTAAAGGTTAATGAGCCATATCTGTTTATGGTCCAATAACATATTTAAAATCATCCATCTACCTTGCGGATCTGTTTGGTCAATTTGCACATTCGGAACCTGACTATTACACTATTGCACTTCAAACAAGAAACACACAAACTAAATTGTACAACTAATTGCATTACTAATTTCTTTCACTTCAGCAGTAATAAATTCATGAACTTCTTTAAGGAAAATATCATGATCATTAGAAAGCAAATTACGGACTCCTCTTAAAATCTGCGTATTCCTCCAAAGCTCAGTTGTCCTGAGTCTGACCAACTCTGCCAGGACCTAGGATCAAGAGAGACACTCAAGTGTTTTAGAACTATATCTCTTGACACAATGATGAAAATAATCATGGCCTCTAAACCTTCAAGCTGCATACTGGACCCTATTCCAACTAAACTACTGAAAGAGCTGCTTCCTGTGCTTGGTCCTTCTATGTTGAACATAATAAACAGCTCTCTCTCCACCGGATGTGTACCAAACTCACTAACAGTGGCAGTAATAAAGCCTCTCTTGAAAAAGCCAAACCTTGACCCAGAAAATATAAAAAACTATCGGCCTATATCGAATCTTCCATTGCTCTCAAAAAAAATTGAAAAAGCTGTTGCGCAGCAACTCACTGCCTTCCTGAAGACAAACAATGTATACGAAATGCTTCAGTCTGGTTTTAGACCCAATCATAGCACTGAGACTGCACTTGTGAAGGTGGTAAATGACCTTTTAACTTCTTTGATATAGGGGGCAACATTTTCACTTTTAGATGAATTGCGTGCCCATAGTGAACTGCCTCCTACTTTGTCCCAGATGCTAATATATGCATATTATTATTACTATTGGATAGAAAACTCTGAAGTTTTTCAAACTGTTTGAATGATGTCTGTGAGTATAACAGAACTCATATAGCAGGCAAAAACCTGAGAAAAAATCCAAACAGGAAGTGAGAATTCTGAGAAGGGTCGATGTTAAAGTCATCGCCTATTCAATTCCCTGTAATATATGGATCTGTTTGCACTTCCTACGCCTTCCACTAGATGTCAACAGTCTGTAGAACGCTGAATGAAGCCTCTAGTGTGATGTGGGGCCGGATGGGAGGTGTTTCAGTCACTGGTCTGGCAGATTGCCAGTTCTTGCTCACGCGCTTTCCTCATGATATCGCCTTGCGTTCCATTACTTATACAGACATCTAAGTTTGACCAGTTTATTCGACTGGTAATATAACTTTTTGAAGTTTTCGTCTGCATCTGCGCGAGCGTTTGGACACGCAAAAGTAGCTAAGTAGCAAAAGTAGCTAATTGGACATAAGTAATGGACATTATCGAACAAAACAACGATTTATTGTCGAACTAGGATTCCTGGCAGTGCATTCTGATGAACATAATCAAAGGTAAGGGAATAATTATGATGTAATTTCGTTTTTCTGTTGACTCCAACATGGCGGAGAAATGTTGTTAAATCTGAGCGCTGCCTCAGATTATTTCATGGTGTGCTTTTTAAGTAAAGTTTTTTATAAATCTGACACAGCGGTTGCATTAAGAACAAGTGTATCTTTAATTCTGTGTAAAACATGTATCTTTCATCAAAGTTTATGATGAGTATTTCTGTTATTTGACGTGGCTCTCTGCAATTACTCTGGATATTTTAGAGGCATTTCTGAACATGGCACCAATGTAAACCGAGATTTGTGGATATAAATATGCACATTATTGAACAAAACATAATTGTATTGTGTAACATGATGTCCTATGAGTGTCATCTGATGAAGATCATCAAAGGTTAGTGATTAATTGTATCTCTATTTCTGCTTTTTGATACTACTATCTTTTGCTGGGAAAATGGCTGTGTTTTTCTGTGGCTATGTACTGAGCTAACATAATTGTTTGGTGTGCTTTCCCCGTAAATCCTTTTTGAAATCAGACATGTTGGCTAGATTCACAACATGTGTAGCTTTAATTTGGGGTCTTTCATGTGTGATTTCATGAAAGATTGATTTTTATAGTAATATATTTGAATTTGGCGCGCTACAACTTTGGCCAAGTGGGACGCTACCGTCCCACCTATCCCAGAGAAGTTAATGGCGTCAGACCGAGGCTCTGCATCTGTCCTCATGCTCCTAGACCTTAGTGCTGCCTTTGATACCATCGATCAACACATTCTTTTGGAGAGATTGGAAACCCAAATTGGTCTACACCAGGGGTGTCAAACTCATTCCACGGAGGGCCTTGTGTCTGCAGGTTTTTGGTCTTTCCTTTCAATAAAGCCCTAGACAACCAGGTGTGGGGAGTTCCTAACTAATTAGTGATGTTAATTCATCAATCAAGTACAAGGGTGGAGCGAAAACCCGCAGACACTCGGCCCTCCGTGGAATGAGTTTGACACCTGTGGTCTACACGGACAAGTTCTGGCCTGGTTTAGATCTTATCTGTCGGAAAGATATCAGTTTGTCTCTGTGAATGGTTTGTCCTCTGACAAATCAACTGTACATTTCGGTGTTCCTCAAGGTTCCGTTTTAGGACCACTATTGTTTTCACAATATATTTTACCTCTTGGGGATGTCATTCAAATACATAATGTTAACTTGCACTACTATGCAGATGACACACAGCTGTAAATTTCAATGAAACATGGTGAAGCCCCAAAATTGCCCTCGCTAGAAGCCTGTGTTTCAATAATAAGGAAGTGGATGGCTGCAAACTTTCTACTTTTAACCTGTTGAGGCTGGGGGCGCTGTTGTCACTATTTATGCTAATCGTGTAATTTTTGAAACGGCTTCCCACAAAATTCTTGATCGTACAATATGCATATTATTATTATTATTGGATAGAAAACAGTCTATAGTTTCTATAGGAGTTGAAATTTTGTCTCTAAGTGGAACAGAACCCATTCTACAGCAATTTCCCTGACATGGAGTCAGATTTCAGAAATGTTGGCCCCTGATCTGGAGTCAGTTAAAAGGCCACAGTTATTGCTATGAGTATACGGACACTGCTTACGTCTTCCCCTGGATGCCTTTACGTGATGACGATTTGAATGGGGTCGATTGCGCGTTCACAGGCACTATAAATTAAAAAACCCTGTAGCTAGTAAGTCTTTTGGAGCTGCGTTATGCGCGTGGAGGACACCGACCCGCACCTGTTCCAAGCATTAGTGTTGGGAGTAATCTTTCTCCGGTCATGTTAAGACTCGTTATAGGAGTTAAAAACATCATAAGGTAGTTAATTTAAAGCGTTTTATAGCAATTTATATCCGTTTAGTGCGATTTTGGGACATTTATTTCTGAAACGCTGTGAATCGCTGGGCACGCTTCCAGTTCATGCTGAACGCAGTTGTCATTTCCACATGGCAAGAGGACAGCTTTCCACCAAAAGACGATTAGACCCAAGAAAGGATCCTTTGCCCAAGATACTGATGGAAGAACAGCTCAAAGTAGGAAATTTTTATTATGATAAATCGTGTTTCTGTCGAAAAATGTTAGTGGCTTAGGACGCCATGTTTTTTGACGTAGCTTCGCTTGGCGCAAACTGTATTGAAAAGTAAGGATAATTTAAAAAATGTAATTCCGCGATTGTATTAAGAATTAAATTGTCTATCAATCGATGTCCACCCTATATTTTTTAGTCACGTTTATGAGTATTTATGTATAAGAGTAGATCACTGTCTAATATGGCGCACGGACATTTTCTCACCAGCTGGGCTACATTTCACATTGTCTAACCATGATTTTGGTGGCTAAATATGCACATTTTCGAACAAACTGTATATGTATGTTGTAATGTGATGTTACAGGGGTGTCATCTGAAGAATTCTGAGAAGGTTAGTGAAAAAAATAATATATTTTGGCGATGTTGACGTTATCGCTCACTTTGGCTAGAATCAATGCTGGGCTGCTATGTGCTATGTGCTATGCTAATATAACGATTTATTGTGTTTTCGCTGTAAGACACTTAGAAAATCTGAAATATTGTCTGTATTCACAGGATCTGTGTCTTTCGATTAGTGTATGCTGTGTATTTTTACGAAATGTTTGATGATTAGTAAGTAGGTAAACACGTTGCTCTATGTAGTTATTCTAGTCCACTTGTGACGGTGGGTGCAATTGTAACCTATGCCATCTACCTGAAATATGCACATTTTTCTAACAAAACCTATCCCATACCATAAATATGTTATCAGACTGTCATCTGATGAGTTTTTTTCTTGGTTAGGGGCTATAAATATCTTTGTTTAGCCGAATTGGTGATAGATACTGGTGTTGGTGGACAAATAAAAGATGGTGGATTATGCTAATGTGTTTTTAGGTAATAGATTTACATCTTTACATATTGTGTCTTCCCTGTAAAACATTTTAAAAATCGGACATGTTGGCTGGATTCACAAGATCTGTGTCTTTCATTAGCTGTATTGGACTTTAATGTGTGAAAGTGAAATATTTAAAAAAAATATTTTTTTTGAATTTCGCGGCTCTGCCTTTTCAGTGGGGGTGGGGGGGGAGTGCCGCTAGCGGCACCCTCAGCCTAGACAGGTTAAACTCGGACAAGACAGAGATGCTTGTTCTAGGTCCCAAGAAACAAAGAGATCTTCTGTTGAATCTGACAATTAATCTTGATGGTTGTAAAGTCGTCTCAAATAAAACTGTGAAGGACCTCGGTGTTACTCTGGACCCTGATCTCTCTTTTGACAAACATATCAAGACTGTTTCAAGGACAGCTTTTTCCCATCTACGTAACATTGAAAAAATCTGAAACTTTCTGTCCAAAAATGATGCAGAAAAATGTATCCATGCTTTTGTTACTTCTAGGTTAGACTACTGCAATGCTCTACTTTCCGGCTACCCGGATGAAGCACTAAATAAACTTCAGTTAGTGCTAAATACGGCTGCTAGAATCCTGACTAGAACCAAAAAAATGTATCATATTACTCAAGTGCTAGCCTCCCTACACTGGCTTCCTGTTAAGGCATGGGCTGATTTCAAGGTTTTACTGCTAACCTACAAAGTATTACATGGGCTTGCTCCTACCTATCTTTCCGATTTGGTCCTGCCGTACATACCTACAGGTACGCTACGGTCACAAGACGCAGGCCTCCTAATTGTCCCTAGAATTTCTAAGCAAACAGCTGGAGGCAGGGCTTTCTCCTATAGAGCTCCATTTTTACGGCTCTTTCATGCCGTCCCTAGGAGGGGTGCGTCACTTGAGTGGGTTGAGTCACTGACGTGATCTTCCTGTCTGGGTTGACGCCCCCCCTTGGGTTGTGCCGTGGCGGAGATCTTTGTGGGCTATACTCGGCCTTGTCTCAGGATGGTAAGTTGGTGGTTGAAGTTATCCCTCTAGTGGTGTGGGGGCTGTGCTTTGGCAAAGTGGGTGGAGTTATATCCTTCCTGTTTGTCCCTGTCCGGGGGTATCATCGGATGGGGCCACAGTGTCTCCTGACCCCTCCTGTCTCAGCCTCCAGTATTTATGCTGCAGTAGTTTATGTGTTGGGGGGCTAGGGTCAGTTTGTTATATCTGGAGTACTTCTCCTGTCTTATCCGGTGTCCTGTGTGAATTTAAGTATGCTCTCTCTAATTCACTCTTTCTCTCTTTCTTTCTCTCTCTCGGAGGACCTGAGCCCTAGGACCATGCCTCAGGACTACCTGGCATGATGACTCCTTGCTGTCCCCAGTCCACCTGGCCGTGCACCTGCTCCAGTTTCAACTGTTCTGCCTGCAGCTATGGAACCCTGACCTGTTCACCGGACGTGCTACCTGTCCCAGACCTGCTGTTTTCAACTCTCTAGAGACAGCAGGAGCGGTAGAGATACTCTGAATGATCGGCTATGAAAAGCCAACTGACATTTACTCCTGAGGCTCTGACTTGTTACACCCTCGACAACTACTGTGATTATTATTATTTGACCATGCTGGTCATTTATGAACATTTGAACATCTTGGCCATGTTCTGTTATAATCTCCACCTGACACAGCCAGAAGAGGACTGGCCACCCCTCATAGCCTGGTTCCTCTCTAGGTTTCTTCCTAGGTTTTGGCCTTTCTAGGGAGTTTTTCCTAGCCACTGTGCTTCTACACCTGCATTGCTTGCTGTTTGGGGTTTTAGGCTGGGTTTCTGTACAGCACTTTGAGATATCAGCTGATGTAAGAAGGGCTATATAAATACATTTGATTTGATGATTAGTGCTGTACAAAGTTAGAGGTGCGCTATTTGATAGATTCCCCCACTCCCCCTACTTCTGGCTTCTGAGTGGGGGACCTTCCCAGGCACAAACTAAAATCATGGTGCCCACTCCGACAAGGTTAATTGACCCACAGTCCCACACAGTGACATGATATCACTAACGTGACGTGCAAATGAACGATAGAAAAATGATCGCGCAAATGTCACCATTGTTTTGTTTTTTTGGGGCGCCCCATGCCGCCCCCGGCAAGATGCCACCTATGTTTCAATCCGCCACTGCCTACTGTGTGTATTGTGTATACCCCATAACGTCAAAGTGGAATTCAGTTTTTTGAAATTTTTACAAATTCGTACAAAATTAAAAGCAATTCGCTTTTTGTCCTGAATACAAAATGTTATGTTTGGGGCAAATCCAATACAACACATTACTGAGTACCACTCTGCATATTTTCAAGCATATTTTCAAGCTGAACAGAACGATTCAATCAAACACTTTATTCCCAGCAACATAATTTTGGGGGGGGCAAAATCCAACATATAAATGTTTTATGTTCATTAGAGTTACCAGCCTCAAAAATTGTAGCCCAAATACATTTTTATTTTACCTTTAATTAACTAGGCAAATCAGTTAAGAATACATTCTTATTTTCAATGACAGCCTAGGAACAGTGGGTTAACTGCGTTGTTCAGGGGCAGAACAGTAGATTTTTTCCTTGTCAGCTCAGAGATTTGATCTTGCAACCTTGAGGTTACTAGTCCAACACTCTAACCACTAGGCTGTAATGCAGATCATTACCCTTCAATTAATGGGATTACTCATCTTGTACTAATAAACAACAATCGTGATCAAAAGTTATTCTGATCATTAGCAAGCTATAGTGTCTGCTTTTTACAAGGCTTTGGCTTGAGTAATCTGTTTTCTCAGTGGATATGAACGGGGGTCACACCTGTAGCCTATAGAGTGGAAGTGGACATCATGTTGTGTGACCTTCAGCTAAAGCATCCACAAAAGCAACAGCTTTTATAGAACCAGGAAACTAGCAGAAGTATGACTGTTTGCATTATGAGGCAAACCAATAAATGTATTAACCTTTACAAAACAAAACATGTAGGCTCCTCCAAGCTGTTGTGTGTTACATTTAGATTAAACAGCAAAAAAAAAAAGATTTTGGAGACCTGTCTAGCCATGTTGTGTTTGTAATGGGAGTGGAAGTGTTGAGCGTTGATTGAAGAAATAGAAGTGCCTATGTAAATTTACGCTCTGTTTATCTTGCCAATACTGAATAAACATTACTTTGACCTTTTATGAAAAGCATGGTCTTTGAAAAAAGCAATTCAGCGTAAATAGCACATGTAGCATCCAGACACTAGGATATGTGAAGGCATGCATTTCATGCATAATATTTCTTCACTGGCATTTGTTGGTATCTTTGTGATTTCATGTCCTGATTGATGTAATTGTGTTTTTACCAGTGGATGCTTGACTATAGTGGCTCAGGCTAAGAGCCAGAGAGAGAGAAAGTATTCTTACAGTGAGATGGAGATGACATTTTAATCAGCCTGATACGGTAAATGAAACGGTAAATGAAACGGTTCTAATCTTTGGTGAAAACCATAATAATGGGAGAGAGAGAAAGAGAGAGAGGGGGGGGACGGACGGAGGGACGGAGGGAGGGACGGAGGGACGGACGGACGGGCGGGCGGGCGGACGGACGGACGGAGGGACGGGCGGACGGAGGGACGGAGGGAGGGACGGAGGGACGGAGGGACGGACGGACGGGCGGGCGGGCGGACGGACGGACGGAGGGACGGGCGGACGGAGGGACGGAGGGAGGGACGGAGGGACGGACGGACGGACGGACGGACGGGCGGGCGGGCGGGCGGACGGACGGTCGTGGCTTGGGTTGTAAAGCTGCTGGTAGTTTACCAAAGTTGCTGGTATATTCAGTAATGTTTACATGAATAAAATGTTTATTCATATAGTATACATTTGTTATACCTGAGCCCACATTGTCCATGAGTTTCTAGTAGATAGACCGTATGTTTTTAAGAGAAAACAACCTCATTAATGAAAAAAGCATCTAATCAGCAATGGCATTATTTTCAATTTCCTCTGCAACTCTTCCAACTATTGACGTTTTTCACAAATGCCCCCAGTTTGGTACCAAAACATTGGTAGAAAATACATACTGAGATAGTAAAAGAAATAAAAGTAGGTAAAAAAATATATATTACGGATATTTCATGCTGAAACTCTCATACTAAACACCAATGGTATTCACTAAGTTGATGGTTTATATTTAGGATCATGTTTTACAGCTTTGTCATTCAATAGTTTTTATAAAAAATCTTCTTATTTAAATATTTCATATATTTTACAAGGCCACACCTGTAAAAAGCTGAAGTACCCAAAGAGGCCACTAGATGTCTTGAGAAAATCCTTGAAATCCTTGAAAGATACCAAGTTCTGGTAGTTTACTGGTAAACTTTGAAAGTTTCCAGTAATGTACCCTCCCTTTGCAACCCTAAGTAGGACTAAGACAAGAGAAAATAGCAATGAAGAGAAGGGAAATGATAGAGAGATGAACAGGGAAGACGAAGTGAGGATAGGGACAAGATCGGTAAGGAGAGGGAGGCAGAGAAGGAGCGAGAGGCTGATTGACAATTTGCATCCTCTTCAGAGAGTATCACTGGGACATGATTGAATCCAGTGAGGCTGAACCCATTAGGGGAGTGCGGCTGCGGTCGGAGGCCGAGCAGAAAGCCATTCACTCGCACCCCAGTCCCTGCACCTCACCCTCACCATTAATATTAATGCAAAACCAAAGTTACTGAGGGGAAAGAGAGGGCCGGGTTCATTTATCCATTCATCTATACGCTGTTTGTTTGATGGTTAAATTCTCACAAAGCAGGGGCAGGTCCTTTACCTTGGCGTGAAAGATTGCATTTGCATGTTGTTATTATGGGTCAGTATATAACTGTAGGGGTACAAATTATAATTATGTAAAATCTCTCTGAGGAATTAAAAGCTGGGCCGAGGCAGGAGATGACATTTGCATTTTCAACGGTTGATTTTAGAAGATGTGGTTCTCAACACTCCTCTATAACCTTGCAGTATCATGAGCCAGTAGAATCTTACAAAGGAGCAGTAGCTAGGATGGATATTGGTATAGTAAAAGTCTGTCCAAGTAGATCCAAGCCATTGGTTTAGCCCCAGGCCTTCAGGCAACACTCTGGACATGACACCAGACCACCAGAGATAGATGTTGGCTCCAGGGCTAGATCAGCCCAAACACTGAGGAGTACAGGGAAGCTTTGGAGAGTTACCCCTTCTCCCAACCACTCATCCACCCAACTCTCCGTTCTCCACACTCCACAGGATGCCACAGAGAGGCCTGTAAGTTTGAATCAGTGACAAAGGGGTGGGGTGAGGATAAGAGAGTTTTCTTCATGTCCATCGTTATCTTTAAGACACAGAACATGCCCACAGCTACTGATGCACTGAGCACAGGCCTATGTAGGGAGGCAATGTTTCAGACTGAGCAAGATGGAGCCAGTGATGCTCTGGTTGGGATGAGAATTCTGGAGTGTTAAAGTTAGATAAAGGTGTCCAGCTCTGTCTCGGTACCAGAAAGAGGTACACTATATTCAAAAGTATGTGGACATCCCTTCAGATTAGTGGATTCAGCTATTTCAGCCACACCAGTTGGTGAAAAACAGGTGTATACAATTGAGCACATAGACATGCTCAGTGACTTTCAGCGTGGCACCGTCATAGGATGTCACCTTTCCAGCAAGTCAGTTCGTCAAATTTCTTCTCTGCTAGAGCTGCCCCGGTCAACTGTAAGTTTTGTTGTTGTGAAGTGGAAACATCAAGGTGCAACAACGGCCCAGCCGTGAAGTGGTAGGCCACACAAGCTTAAGGAACGGGACCGCAGAGTGCTGAAGCACATAGCGCTCGACGTCCACATACTTTTGGTCATGTCCTGTATTAACAGAATAATCTGTTTGTGAACTGTTGACAATAAAATGAATATATCTGCAAATGCTGAAATCTGTATTTAGTGACTGTCATCCATTTCCTTCAAATCCCGCAGTAACAGGTTGGAAGATTAAATGTAGAAATGTGTCAATATTTCACATATACTGTACATAGAAGTCTTTCTATGTATGTATTTATTATATTATATTAATATAATATCACATAATTGCACGACACTCCATGCTAATTCAATGTAATGGGTTTAGATTTATACCTGCTTTGATAAATACATGTAATCATTTCTGTTAGAGAAATGTTATCATTTACTGCTGTCACTCAGAGTTGGGCTAATTGGATAAACATGATTTAACGGAGAAATACAAGGCTTTTAAATGCCACAGCGATATTAAATTAACTGCAAAATGTGTATTTTTCTACCAGGAGTACAGGAGATCATTGCATCTATATTGAGTGTAAATCCAATAAACTAAACCAACACGACTCCAAGTGTACTTAACCCTCATTTCATATTAGTTACCATGGCGCCACAAATACACTTTACATCCAATTCTATAAGTATAAGTATTATGTGCAACACACAATGAATGAGTAGATGAGAAAATACAGAGCATAATAAGTAATGTACTGTAATGTAGATCACTGTATATGAACATGAAGTGGTCAGGAGATGACTTGGCACACCATTGTTTGGAATCTGCTGGGGTTTAGCTACCGCAGCATGGGGCAGCTCGTTGAGCTCTCCCATAACAGTCCTCCCATGTCTCTCTCTCTCTGACTTGAAAGAGAGTCACTTTGGGATGATGTTCGAGAGGAGGACGACGATCAAGTTATGAATGTATCAATTAGGGAGGAGCGGTCTGAAATAAGAGCTGAAATGGTTACTCTGCTTCTGCCAAGAAAATAGGTTCTATTTAGGTAGGCTTAATATAGCCTATTGACTTCTCATAAGGACTGGGAATAGGTCAAATATACTTCACTCACTAATGCACACGTAATGGTTTAACTATTGATCAGACACAAACGCAAGCAGACAAAAATATTGGAATATTTAAAACATTTATGAACCAAATTCAATTCCTATCTCCAAAAATGTAATTGCAACTCCACAATCATTCAGTAAAATCACAGAAAAACAGATATCCAAATAACAGTCAGAAAAAAACATATTTGAATGTGCTTTGTGACTCAGCTTAAATTCTTACATTTACATTTAAGTCATTTAGCAGACGCTCTTATCCAGAGCGACTTACAAATTGGTGCATTCACCTTAAGATATCCAGTGGAACAGCCACTTTACAATAGTGCATCTAAATCTTTTAGGGGGAGGGGGGGGGGGGTCAGAAGGATTACTTTATCCTATCCTAGGTATTCCTTAAAGAGGTGGGGTTTCAGGTGTCTCCGGAAGGTGGTGATTGACTCCGCTGTCCTGGCGTCGTGAGGGAGTATGTTCCACCATTGGGGTGCCAGAGCAGCGAACAGTTTTGACTGGGCTGAGCGGGAACTGTACTTCCTCAGTGGTAGGGAGGCGAGCAGGCCAGAGGTGGATGAACGCAGTGCCCTTGTTTGGGTGTAGGGCCTGATCAGAGCCTGAAGGTACGGAGGTGCCGTTCCCCTCACAGCTCCGTAGGCAAGCACCATGGTCTTGTAGCGGATGCGAGCTTCAACTGGAAGCCAGTGGAGAGAGCGGAGCAGCGGGGTGACGTGAGAGAACTTGGGAAGGTTGAACACCAGACGGGCTGCGGCGTTCTGGATGAGTTGTAGGGGTTTAATGGCACAGGCAGGGAGCCCAGCCAACAGCGAGTTGCAGTAATCCAGACGGGAGATGACAAGTGCCTGGATTAGGACCTGCGCCGCTTCCTGTGTGAGGCAGGGTCGTACTCTGCGGATGTTGTAGAGTATGAACCTACAGGAACGGGCCACCGCCTTACTGTATGTTCTTTCTTACTCCTTCCTTCACGGTACTGTTTCAAAGCAGCTAGCTAATAGCTTCAGTTAGGTTCCATAGCAGAGTAATGATGTAGTGGTAGAATGTGTCTGTTAGTTTCCATAGCAGAGTAATGATGTAGTGGTAGAGTGTGTCTGTTAGGTTCCATAGCAGAGTAATGATGTAGTGGTAGAATGTGTCTGTTACGTTCCATAGCAGAGTAATGATGTAGTGGTAGAATGTGTCTGTTAGGTTCCATAGCAGAGTAATGATGTAGTGGTAGAATGTGTCTGTTAGGTTCCATAGCAGAGTAATGATGTAGTGGTAGAATGTGTCTGTTAGTTTCCATAGCAGAGTAATGATGTAGTGGTAGAATGTGTCTACAGGTTTGTGTAGCTGAGAAGAACCTTGACAATCCTGTCGGATCCTCAGACACCAACACTGTGTCTCAGTGTCTGGGACGTGCTGGGAACCATAGCCAGTTATACCTGTCACCTGTTCATCTGTCACCTTTGACCCTGCGCTGCGGACAACTGGGCTACTCACCTCTACATGAAACTTGACAGGTACTCATGCAGCTCAGGATCAAAATAGCCCTTACCACTCCATCCCCTTACATGGAGAGAAAGCTACAGTAAATGGCTGTCCGACATTCACCAAGTACCATACAGGCAGTTATTGTTTTTAGCACAGACCAAGCCATATGTTAAAATTGGGCAACAGTCTCATACATCTGCTTTTATTTCAGTTTTAATGCAGCTGGAGCAGCACCATGCTGCACACACACACACACACACACACACACACACACACACACACACACACACACACACACACACACACACACACACACACACACACAGAGACATCTATCCACACACATTAATCTGCACACACACACACACACACACACACACACACACACACACACACACACACACACACACACACACACACACACACACACACACACACACACACACACACACACACACACACACACACACACACACACACACACACATCTATCCACACACATTAATCTGCACACACACACACACATCTATCCACACACATTAATCTGCACACACACATCTATCCACACACATTAATCTGCACACACACACATCTATCCACACACATTAATCTGCACACACACACATCTATCCACACACATTAATCTACACACACACACACACACACATAGTTTGTTTTATCCTGGAATTCTCCTTTGACCCTGCTGAGTATTGGGTCAGGAAGGGGTTTGCTGCAGACAGTTTGTGTCCAATGGATCTCTGTTCAGGAGTCAATTAAGTGAGGATGTGCAAATGAACAGAACAAGCCTGTGATCAGTTACAATCTCCCTCTAAATCCTGCCTCCTTACTCATTCAATCTCCCTCTAAATCCTGCCTCCTGACTCTTACAATCTCCCTCTAAATCCTGCCTCCTGACTCTTACAGTTTTTTCCAACTGCTTACACACGTTTTCAAAACTGTCTCCTTTTTTCAAAACTCTACACACAATTCCCAAAACTGCACACACAAAATGCAAAATCTCCTTCAAAATGTAACACTGCATTCAAAATGCCATAAACACATGTCAGAATGAAGCATTTGAATCAGATGGCAAACCCTGCTTTCATAATAGTACATTTTTGGATATACCACGTAAACACTGTTGTTCTAAATCTAAAGCTCTTTGGTCTTTCATAGGTTTATATCTACATTTCAATACAATGTTCTACAGTGAAAGTAATCTGCTGAGAGGGGTAACAAATACACTGTAAACACCAATGCAATGTAGAAACAGAAAAAAGTTATTAGGCCAAACATTACTGTTATATACAGTAGCATACAACAAAACCATAAACATATGTAAACCAAAAGTATATTCTTTAGAATACAGTAAAGAACACAATTGTGTGTGTGGGGTCCCGGGGGGAATTGGTAGGGGGGGGCAGTCACCAGTGCTTCATCTCTTCTGGGTCTGGCCACAATACTTCGTCCACTATACAAGATATGTTTTCTCTTGCCAAACATCGAGGGAAGTATCTCCTAGCATGGCGTATCCAACCTTGGACAGAGGCAACCTCTATGTCCCCACATGCGTCCTCCATTGCCTGGAGAATCGGCATGCGGGCATAGGGTTGGCGATCATACACTTTCCAGCGCCAGGCTGAGAAGAATTCCTCTATGGGATTTAGAAAAGGTGAATATGGGGGTAGGTACAAAACTACAAATTGTGGATGGGTTGCAAACCAGTTTTGGACCAGAACAGCCCGGTGAAAACTAATATTGTCCCATAAAACCACAAATCTAGCAGGCTCCTGATCTGGATCAGGGACAAGCATTGTGTAAATTGCATCCAGAAAAGTGAGCACATGGCCGGTGTTGTACGGACCCAGTGTGGCATTGTGATGGAGGACCCCGTTTTGAGTGATGGCAGCACACATAGTTATATTACCCCCACGCTGTCCAGGGACATTGGTAATTGCCCTCTGTCCTATTACATTTCTTCCGCGGCGCCTGGTTTTGGTGAGGTTGAAGCCAACCTCATCCACATAAATAAATTAATGGCGAATTACATGGGCATCCAGCTCCAATACTCTCTGTAACAGACAAAAGGATATACAGATGAGTAAAAATGGCATGTTTGAAGTACTGGAAGTAATGTTGCATGCATACCTCTACAAAGTCATGTTGCATATTCTTGACTCTGTCAGAGTTTCTCTCAAATGGCACCTTGTAAAGTTGTTAAATCGTCACTCGGTGCCGTTGGAGGATGCGTTGTATGGTCAACAGGCTTACAGCATTGATGTTGTTAAATATGGTGTCATTATTCAAGATATGCTCTCTTATTTCTCGAATCCTAATTGCATTGTTGGCCAAAACCATATTTATAATTGCAGTCTCTTGTACATCTGTAAACAAGCGTCCTCGTCCTTCATGATGTCTTTGCCTTTCCACTCTGTACAGAATTCAAACACAGTATGTGTTCAGCATAGGAACTGTAAGCAATGTACAAAAAAATGTAGTACAGCATGATAACCAACCTCATTCATTCAATGCAGTGCAGTAAATGGATGACTTAGAGTTACAAATGTTTATGCAATACTATGCAGTCATACGTATTTTACAGTACATTACTGTAATGCTAAAATAGTCATTAGATAGTTGCATACCTGTTTTCATTTCTGAAGGTTCGAATTATGGACGCCACTGTAAATCGACTCAAGTTGGGCTGGACTCTCAGTCCAGCCTCTCTCATGGTCAAACCGTGGTTGATCACATGATCAACAAGTGTTGCCCTAATCTCATCAGAGATGGCTCTCCTTCCTTCTCTTCTTTGCCCTCGTCCTCTTCTTCCTCTTCCTCTCCCTCCTACTCCTCTTGCTCTCTGTCCATTGTTGGCATCCATTGTTCAAAACAGGTAATCTGACCTTTGACCTATTTATAGGCCTATACTACAGTAAAGCAGTGATTGGTTAGTGATCAGTTAAGCTATTAGTGTATGCACATGTAAGGAGTGTGTGTGTGATCTGGTGAATAAGTGTAGCATTTTGATTGGTTGTGTTTGGAAAATGAAAGCAAGTCACTTCCTGTTAGATTTTTGTGTTTTAGGTAGAGAATTGTGTGTAGTGTTTTGAAAAAAGTCTTTTATGCAATTGACAACTGAGTCAAAGGCTGAGAAATAGCTTATGGTTTTGAATATTTGGTGTGTAGTTTTACACTTTGAGTGAGAAGTTTCAAAAATCGTGTGACATAAAAAGATTTTGTGTGTAAGCAGTTGGAAAAAACTGTAAACCATGCTGGGAAATTGACACCTCTGGCCATCCTAATGGGATGAGTCTTAAGCAGTTTGAGTTTGAAGCAGTGGATAAACATGCAGGAATGAGTGTGTGTATATAAAGGAGAGAGAGAACCTGGCCTGGCAGACAGTGGAGTAGTGGGATGTTCCAGGAGACTCTCTGTTCAGATAACATCTCGTTCAGTATGCCATATCACTGTTGCCATTATGATCTGAAGCGGGCGCAATACAAGCATTTTAATTAATTACATTGCCTTCCTCAGCCACAAACACAGCCTCACTCTTCACACTCCACCGCCTCTCAGCATCCAGGAAATGCATGCTGACAATCCTCTCAAGGCTGTCCTCCTTCCTTTAGGCTAATGTCCCTCAGAATTTGTACACATGGAAATTCAGTTTAGGTGTCATGTGAGGTCCAAATACATATCCCGAAGAACGTACTAATCCTTCTCAAATTATTGACTTCACACCAACTCAAGAAAGCACTGGTAACAAAATGGATTTGTAGCTTAATAGTGAACATACACACTCTCCACACAACAGCTCCTGATTATCCACCTCTACACACTTACTCTATACATAATGCAGTTATTTGTGACAAGCTGCATTTCTGTCTTTGCAGGATAATTTGTGTACACTTGCTCTCCTTGCAGAATTGATCTCCATGTTAACAACATACAGTCAGTGTGGCGTGTTGTTTTCCATGGACTCAGTCCTCCTACCCACTGTAGCTACAATATTGGTTAGTCTACAGTACAGTTAATATGGTTGAGTTATGGATAAGACATAAGAATAACTGTCTCTAAACTAGTCTAAGTCTAAACCCACAGTGTGTACCTGTTTGAAATCCAGCTGTGACATCAGGTGTGAATAAAACCTTCAAGTAGAATGTGTCAGCCCTAGTTTCCACATAGTTTATTACTGGATGTGCAGCACCGTACATGGTGTTCCATTTTTAGAGCCCTGTTAGTCGAATCTGTGGATTGGACACAATGGGGGAGTTGAGAAGAAAGAGCCCAGTCATCAGGAGATAGACGATATTAGATCCCCTCATAGGCCAGGGGTTTCTATCAATGTGACACAGAGCACAAAGGAGCAGGACCCAGAGCACTTCTCAGGGTATTTCATTGTGTCATTCTCCCTCGCTATGTTCTCACTGTGCTCCTGCTAACGTCCTAAAGGAATTGAATTGCCGCATGTGTGTGGGCGCGTGCGTGCATGCGTACGTGTGTCTTTGGGATGAGTGAGATTTCTAAGCTCTTCTCCAGTATTACTATTGATGGGCAAGCAGCTTGGTAACTGTTGGGTCTATTGAGGGTGACCATGTTTGGCTGGTGTAACCACATCCCATAGGAACCATACATCTCTAATTCTGCTGTACGTTCTGTTGCCCTATAAAACACTCCAGCCTCCTGACAGACAAACAGGTCTGTGCTGTACAGACCCTGATCAGAGAAATCACAGCCATTCTAAAGGCCACATCTCATTGCAATATATTTTATACAGTAAATATGGTATCAACCTGCGAGGAGCAGGAAGATTCTGAACATAAAACCTGGACCAAGTCCTAGATTTATACTCACCCTGTAGAGGATGTGAGAGACACTTATTAACAAGTTCACGATGCTGACGTGTTTTACGGCCTTGTTTTATATGGTTAACGGCATATAAACATGACATAGCTCCACATTCAACACATGAAACTATTTGTTGTAAATTGCATTAATCATTGTTAAAATAATTCTCTTCAGACCTGGCAGGATTTGAATGAGTAGGCTTTCAGTACAAGGCCACATACACACTTGAAACCATGTCATATGTCAGTGCCTAGTGGTTGTTTTGCGCTGGAGCAGTTGACACCTACTGTTTTATAGTAGTTTACCGATAATCTGAAACACTTTACAGCCTTATGTCTTACATTACATTATCCTCAACCTTGGCATCTGTGCCTGTTCCACGAGAGTGTTTTCCCTCCCCTTATTTGCCATATCATCAGTCCTTCTTGTTTTCTTCGTCTTTACTGAGTGTCAAGTAATATCAGGGGCATTAGTAGATACCAGATAATCCAATTTCAAGCTCCATTCCGGTAAGTGTTCTATTTTCTTAGAGCGAAAAATACTCATAAAATGTTGACTACCTCTGAGCCTATGGTCGCAGATTGTGGTGTTGCTTGAATTTATTCAAATCAAATCAAATTTTATTAGTCACATGCGCTGAATACAACAGGTGTAGACCTTACAGTGAAATGCTTACTTACGAGCCCCTAACCAACAATGCAGTTTCAAAAAATACAGATAAGAATAAGATAGAAAAGTAACAAGTAATTAAGGAGCAGCAGTGAAATAACAATAGCGAGACTATATACAAGGGGGAACCGATATAGAGTCAATGTGCGGGGGCACCGGTTATTTGAGGTAGTATAGATGCATGCAGATAGAGTTATTAAAGTGACAATGCATAGATGACAACAGAGAGTGGCAGTGGTTTGAAGAGGGGAGTTGGGGGGGGGGGTGATTTGCGAATAGTCTGGGTAGCCATTTGACTAGATGCTCAGGAGTCTTATGGCTTGGGGGTAGAAGCTGTTTAGAAGCCTCTTGGACCTAGACTTGGCGCTCCGGTACCGCTTGCCGTGTGGTAACAGTCTATGACTAGGGTGGCTGGAGTCTTTGACAATTTTTAGGGCCTTCCTCTGACACCGCCTGGTATAGAGGTCCTGGATGGCAGGAAGCTTGGCCCCAGTGATGTACTTGGCCATTCGCCTTACCCTCTGTAGTGCCTTGTGGTCGGAGGCCGAGCACTTGCCATACCAGGCAGTGATGCAACCAGTCAGGATGCTCTCGATGGTGCAGCTGTAGAACCTTTTGAGGATCTGAAGACCCATGCCAAATCTTTTCAGTCTCCTGAGGGGGAATTAGTTTTGTCGTGCCGTCTTCACGACTGTTTTCAGCCATTAGCCATCACAACTTTGCTCTTAGAGGAAAAGGCTGTTTAATCAAACTTCCGGTCTACATTTGCCTGACGACTCAACCTGAATTTTTCTGCTGCTCTATCGATCGCTAAATACTTCAGACTGAATATGCAATCATTGATGTCTTTTGTGGTGACAAGGGGCGTTGTACAAAACCATGTCATCAGAGATTCGATCGTCTCTAACCAATCAGAGTATCAATGACACATTTTCTGGCCAATCAGACTGTACGAATTTGCTCGCATTCTAGAAGGGTTGGAGAGGGAGTAAAATCCAGATTCATTGTGGAGAGGAGCAAACCTTTGTGGGCGTGGTCAGAGCAATGCATCTGGGTAGCCAGGTAAAGTCTATGTTGGCCCAGTGCAACAATGGTTTAACCATTTCAATCCTGCTTTTAAAGAAAGATAATGACCTGCTGATTCAATATTGACCCTCTAATTAAAACTGACTTGGAACTAATAACTTAGCAGTAATGTACTGTACATCCTAGCTGTAGAACAGGACTGTAGAGAGACACAGTATATTTAATCCAATTGTGAATGTGAAATGATTCCTATACTCAAAAGCCAAGAGGGAAACCATGCCTTATGAGGCAGTTGAGCTGCCGGGGAAATTACAGATTCACTCAGGTATGCCTGTGTGAGAGCCTGTTGATTAACGTTTTCAAGGTGAGAAGTGCTTCTTTAAAAGCATTCCTGTGAAGAGACACTGAAACTGATTAAATGTGCTTCCAGTGACATCTGTTTTTTAGGGCCTGGTATCACGACATATCACAAGTGTTTTATTAAAATGGGTAGACATGAACAATCAGAATAATGTTTTCAATCTAAATTTTGCAGCCGGTTTATTTGAAAGTGTGTGCGGAGAAGCGAGAAAATTAATTAAGTTTCCTTGCCCCATCACTGGTTTGGCTTGGTAGTTACACCCTGATGTACAAGACATCAAAACTATGAAATAGCATGTTATGGTATCATTTAGTGACCAAAAAAGTGTTATATTTTAGATTCTTCAAAGTACCCACCCTGTGCCTTGGTGACAGCTTTGCACACTCTTGGCATTCTCTCAACCAGCTTAACCTGGAATGCTTTTCTAACAGTCTGGAAGGAGTTCCCACATATGCTGAGCACTTGTTGGCTAATTTTCCAGCTCATCTCAAACCAGGTTGGGTGATTGTATAAGGCCAGGTCATTTGATACAGCATTCCATCACTCTCCTTCTTGGTTAAATAGCCCTTGTGAAAAACAAATGATAGTCCCACTAGCGCCAACCACATGGGATGGCATATCGCTGTGGAATGCAGTGGTAGCCTTAAGTGTGCCTTGAATTCTAAATAAATCACTGACAGTGTCACCAGGAAAGCACCCCCACGCTTCATGGTGGGAACCACACATGTGGAGAACATCCGTTCACCTACTCTGCGTCTGACAAGGACACGGCGGTTGGAACCAAAAATCTCCAATTTGGACTCATCAGACCAAAGGACAGATTTCCACCTGTCTAATGTCCATTGATCATGTTTCTTGGACAAAGCAAGTTTCTTCATATTATTGGGGTCCTTTAGTAGTGATTTCTTTGCAGCAATTCGACCATGAAGGCCTGATTCACGCAGTATCCTCTGAACAGTTGATGTTGAAATGCATCTGTTACTTGAACTCTGTGAAGCATTTATTTGGGCTGCAATTTTTGAGGCTGGTAACTCTAATGAACTTATTCTCTGCAGCAAAGGTAACTCTGGGTCTTCCTTTCCTGTGGCGGACCTCATGAGAGCCAGTTTCATCATAGCGCTTGATGGTTTTTGTGACTGTACTTGAAGAAACTTTCAAAGTTCTTGAAATATTCACAAAATGACTGAACTTTATGTCTTTAAACCTTTTGTCAATAGGGGGGCGCCATTTTGACTTTGTAAAAATTTGTTCCCAAATTAAACTGCTTCTTACTCAATTCTTGCTCGTACAATATGCATATTATTATTACTATTGGATAGAAAACACTCTCTTGTTTCTAAAACCGTTTGAATTATTTCTCTGAGTGAAACAGAACTCATTCTGCAGCACACTTCCTGTCAGGAAGTGAGATTTCTGAAATCGAGGTCCCTGTTCTAGGGTCAGTTTATAAGTCCCCATGTAAGCTATGGGGCTACATGCACTGCATACGCCTTCCTCTAGATGTCAGTAAGCGGTGAGAATTTGAATGGAGTGGATTGCACCATCTGGGGCACTATAAAAGCTCATGGAACGGAAGGACCGTTCTTTTCAACGGGGCGCCTGGCGCAAGAGGGACATCACAATGGCGTCCTGAAAAGCTTTCGTTTTAGCAGTTCTATATCTCCGGCTCTGATTTAATTTGATTTTTGTCTTAAAAACTTCATAAGGGAGTTAATTTAAACCGACTTATAGCAGTTTATATCAATTTAATGCGATTTTCTGGAATTTCTTTGTCTAGCGCTATCGCAAGTTGGACACCTCTCCGGTGGATGGCTAGCGTTAGCTGCTATTTCTACAGGAGAAAAGGACATCTTTCAACCAAAAGACGATTGTTCTGAAGAAAGGACACCTTGCCCAAGATTCTGATGGAAGCTCAGCAAATAGTAAGCAGTCTTTATGCTGTTAATTCGTATTTATGTTGACAAATGTCAAATAATAATTCCGCCATGAATTTCGGTGCGGTCTCGCTTTAGCTCACGCTGTATGCGTAGTAACGTTAATTTTAAAAATCTAACACAGCGGTTGCATTAAGAACTAATGTATCTTTCATTTGCTGTCCAACCTGTATTTTTTTTGTCAAGTTTATGATTACTTATAAACTGACCCTAGAACAGGGACCTTAATTTCAGAAATCTCACTTCCTGACAGGAAATGTGCTGCAGAATGAGTTCTGTTTCACTCAGAGAAATAATTCAAACGGTTTTAGTTTTCTATCCAATAGTAATAATAATATGCATATTGTACGAGCAAGAATTGAGTAAGAGGCAGTTTAATTTGGGAACGAATTTTTACAAAGTCGAAATGGCGCCCCCCTATTGACAAAAGGTTAATGATATTTAGATGCTAGTATTTACTTGTGACGCTATGCTAGGCTATGCTAGTCAGCTTTTTTACTGATGGGGGTGCTCCCGGACCCGGGATTGGGAGGAAGTAGAAATTAAGATGGACTGTCGTACCTCTTTGCTTATTTGAGCTGTTCTTGCAATAATATGGACTTGGTCTTTTACCAAATAGGGCTATCTTTTGTGTACCACCCCTATCTTGTCACAACACAACTGATTGGTTCAAACACGTTAAGAACGAAATAAATTACACAAATACATTTTTAACAAGGCACACCTGTTAATTGAAATGCATTCCAGATGACTACCTCATGAAGCTGGTTGAGAGAATGCCAAGAATGTGCTAAGCTGTCATCAAGGCAAAGGGTGGCTACTTTGAAGATTCTCAAATATAGCACTTTTTTGGTCACTAAATGATTCCATGTGTTATTTCATAGTTTTGATGTCTTCACTTTTATTCTACAATGTAGAAAATAGTAAAAATTAAGAAAAACCCTTGAATGAATACTGTATGTTATAAGATTGTTACAATTGTTTGTCCAATCATAAAAAATATTGTCATGCAGCAGAGTCAGCAGCACAGAACCCAAACTGATTTCATTACCCACAGAGAGGATATGACAGGCCCAAGAAATGCCAGCTTAGGGGTCCAGCGGGTGCCCCCTTCCGCTTCCACTCACCCTGCACTCTCAATGGATTCTGTGGGCTCTACGTTTCTGTATCACTGGAGCTGAAATATCAGAGGAGTGATACAGCCATTCCGTCTCGACACCTTTGACTTAGTTACAGATCACCACTGCATTTCATATAGGGAAAGCAAGAGAGGAAACTGCTTGGATGTGGTTGTTTGTTTTTTGTTCCAGTGTTGGTGTTGTTGTGGTCTGAAATCAAATCAAATGTATACATGCTTCTTTTGAAGCTGATCAAATTACCAGGTTGTGTCCACTGCTATACTGACAATGTACAACATATTTAGATTGCAATGCTGGCACGTATTCTGTGGTTGTCCATATTGTAAATCACTTTGTTTCAGTGCATCTGGTATATTACAAATTTGAATAAAATGAGAAAGAATTGAGAATAGAATTATTAATGGTGGAATGCAAGAAAGACTTTGACCTTACAGATACAGTACCATACATCTCATACCTACGGTAACTTTCCACGCTCTATACTAATCAAATCCTCCTCCTCCTCCTCATAATCCATACCCACTCCACACACCTCCAGCCGTAGTGGTGCACCAGCAGCCCAGTGCTCCTCAAACACCTCAACAGGCAGATCAAATTCTGTTTACCTAGAGGTCATTCGATTTCAAATGGTCACTGTACAGTACAGTGGGTGACTACTGCTGTGTAGTCTATATGCCTCCCAATCATTTGAAGAAAAGTTTTCAACGCCTCAAGCAAGTGGCAGCTCAACGATCATAAATGTTTGGATACAACACATTGATTACAAAAACAAAACGTTTTCACAGGGATAATATGGGTTCATAAATGTTGGATATGAACCCTCATACTACCGACTGGAGCCATTTTGACCCTAGAGGCATATACTACCCAAATTAAATAATTCCAGTATTTCATGACTTTATCAGTCAATTTGTTCTTAACAAATCTAAATCATTGTTTAGTGTTTCTATATCAATATGGACAAAAACTTATTAAAGTCCTTTGGGGTAATTTTGACCCCAGCCTAAAACACCCAATTCCGCCTATAGCAATTTGATAGATTAAAATAAAGGTCCTGTTTCTCTGGATGCATAATAACAAGTTATCCATACCACCAGATGGACACATCATCTGCAGACAATACACCCGATGTACTTGCCTAAGATTCTACTTTCTAATCCACGTATCGTATGACTGAACAAAACCAAAATTACCTTATTTTTGTGCATGTAAAAATCTGACAATGATATAAATACTTGATAGAACTGCTATACACAACTTACATACACTCAAAATCTACACAGAGAGATGTATTGGTATGTATTCGCCCAAAAAATAATTATTCCAGGACACATTTTTTTTAAATTATTTATTTAAAACCAGGTTTCTCTAGAGACATAATATTAAGTTATACATATCGTCAGAGGATGAAGGGGGACCTCTATCAGTGATTTTGACCAGATAGACAGATCAACTGCAGAGATGGAGCACCTTATGTACTCACCTATGGTTATAACTAGGTATGGCCATGTTCAAAATCTAAATGACCTCACATACTGTATATGCTTAGTTGCAGTCAAAAACAACTCATGTAAGTCAGTGGTGTGAATTGTTGGTAGTAATACAGAAACCAGCTACCCTAAACCAGCTAATATGCACATAGTGCTGTATTGGTGTGTATTCTCAGAAGAAAAAAATACATAAAAGATTCGGGAAATATAAAATGTATGCCATTTAATTTTATCCATAGTGACGTACAGTTATGCGTGCATGCATTTATGTATGGGGTGGTTATATACATACCAGAATTACCTTAATATCCTCCAATATTCTATATGTGCAACTTAAGATATTTTGGTTGCTTTAAAATTTGGTTTAAAGTGACTTTGAGGATTTGGTTAATCTTTTTAAGCATCTGCCACTCCCATTGTTTCAATAGCAGCGATGCTAATTCTGGCTGTGGGGTAAGTAAATAAAGAAAACTAAGCCATATTCTTTGTAATTTTCTCTCAGGATCAACGGATGAATATATTTTTGCCTTTAGAATTAAGTATATAAAGAAAAAGTACCGCCTCTTTAATTTTTTAAAGGGAGCCCAGTGACAAAGTCCAGAGATATGAGACCAGGGACGATGAGGAACCGGTAGTGGCTGCAGGAGGCCAGAAGGAGCTTGCCGTGGAGTGTTGTTTTGAGCACACACAGTGCATGTGGTGACGAAGGCAGAGATGTCAGGGACCATTGTGGGCCACCAGAAACGTTGTCGAAGGAAGGCTAGTGTACGACGGGACCCTGGATGACAGGTCAGCCTGGAGGAATGAGCCCATTCTAGGACCTGGGACCAGACTGGGTTAGGGACAAACAGCCGGGTTAGCCGGGCCCCCTTCAGGTCCAGGTTGGGAGCGTTGCGCCTCTTGAACCAGGTTCTCAATACCCCAATCCACAGCGGCAGCAAGGCATGAGGTAGGGAGAATGATTTTGGAAGTCGAGGGTGTGGCAAAGGAACTGTATAGGCGGGAAAGAGCATCAGGCTTCACATTTTTAGACCCAGGACGGTAGGAAATGGTAAAGTTGTAAAGGCCTGCCTTGAGTTGAGGCGCTTGGCTGAACGGAGATATTCCAAGTTTTCATGGTCGGTCCAGACCAGGAATGGCTGTTCTGCTCCTTCCAGCCAGTGCCCCCACTCCTCCAACGCCATCTTCACCGCCAGGAGTTCTCGGTTGCAAACATCATAGTTCCTCTCAGCAGGATTGAGACGATGGGACAGGAAGGCACAGGGATGAAGCTTCTGATCCAAGGCAGATCGCTGGGACACGATGGCCCCCACTCCAACATCCGAAGCATCAACTTCCAACACAAATTGACGCAAGGGGTCCGGATGGATGAGGATGGGTGCTGTTGTGAACCGATGCTTTAGGTCCACAATGGCTTTGTTGAAAGCTGGAGACCATTTGAACGGTACCTTGGGGGAGGTGAGTGCCGAGAGGGGGGCCGCCAGGGGGCTGTAATTCCAAATGAAACAGCGATAGAAGTTTGCAAACCTAAGAAATGGTTGCAACTGCACCCTGGATTTTGGTTGAGGCCGATTCACCACTTTCACCTTTCCAGGATCCATCTGAATATTGCCCTCAGCAATGACATGTCCCAGAAAGGTGATAGAGTGGTGGAACTCACACTTCTTGGCTTTCACGAACAATTGGTTCTCCAGGAGGCACTGAAGGACCTGTCTGACATGGAGTAGATGTTCTTGGGCAGATCGGGAAAAAAACAGGATGTCGTCCAGGTAGACAAACACAAACCGGTTTAGCATGTCCCGAAACACATCATTGACCAAAGCCTGGAAGACCGCAGGGGCGTTGGTGAGTCCAAATGACATGACCTGGTACTCATAATGTCCACTGGCTGTGTTGAAGGCTGTCTTCCACTCATCCTCCTCTTGTTTCCGAACCAGGGGGTAGGCATTCTGAAGGTACAACTTGGAAAACATGGTAGCCCCCTGGAAAGGTTCAAACGCTGAGGAGAGGAGAGGTAGGTGGGTAACGATTTTTGAAAGTGATATCGTTAAGTCCCCGGTAGTCAATGCATGGGCGCAGTGTATTGTCCTTCTTCTTCACAAAGAAAAGCCCTGCGCCAGCAGGAGATGCAGGAGGACGGAGACTCCTCTATGTACTCCTCCATAGCTTTTGTCTCTGGTCCGGACAGAAAATACAACCGACCCCGAGGTGGTGTAGTGACTGGGAGAAGATCAATGACACAGTCATAAGGACGGTGCGGGGGAAGGGAAGTAGCATGTGCCTTACTGAACACTTCCAGGAGGTCATGGTATTCAGTAGAATAGCTCCATACGAGGTGAACGCGCGATATCGGGTGCACAAGTGTGCCCCAGACCAGACCTCTCACTCTTGCGTTCCCTTAGGCGTCAATCAATACTAATGGTGAGGGTGATGAGGGAGTCGAGGTCCACTGGCAGTTCCCAAGCAGCTAGCTCATCCTTTACCTCCTCAGATAATCCGTGCAGAAAAGTCTTGAAAAGAGACTCCGGATTCCAGGCACTCTCGGGAGCCAACGTGCGAAAGTCCACCGCGTGGTACGGGATTTGATGTAAGTCAAGCAGTTTGCGGAGACTCAAAAACGTCTCACCTCTGCCATGAATTTCTCCAAATGACCGCAAATGGCAGATTGTTGTTCCCAAACTGCCGTAGCCCAGGAGAGCACCCTTCACGACATTAGTGTAATTATACACGCCATCTTCGTTCGGTCTGAAGAAAACAAAGATGGCTGAGCTCAAAAATAAGCGAGCACTGAGAAAGAAAACCCGGTATGTACCATGATTCCCCGAGTATCGCTCTGGAGGAGGTAAGCGGGGTTCACGAGGAGTCGGGATAGGCTGTACAAACTCAACACAGGTAGGGAAAAATTAATAGGCAATTGGGGTTTTTCAGAGGTGGCAGTCAGTCTGAGCAAACTCCCTGATTTCCTTCATAATAGCCTTCAACCCATGGTCATGGCGCTCTGTCAAGGAACTGAGCCCTTCAAAAAGGCCCTGTAACAACTCCTATTGTCTCCCAATGGTGGCTCCCTGCAGGGAGACAGCGTGGTGGAGCTGGTCCAAGTCTGCTAGGTCTGTCATGGCTAGTTCGTACTATCAAGGCACAAGGCGAGACCCAGATGCAGACACAGGAGGCAGATGGTTGGAGTCTTACAATGTTTATTAATCAAAAGGAGTAGACAAGAGAATGGTCGTGGACAGGCAAAAGGTCAAAACCAGATTAGAGTCTAGGAGTTACAAACACACTCGTGGCAAACACACTCATGGTCAAGGCAGGCAGAACGGTCATGTAGGCGGGTACAAAGTCCAGAAACAGGCAAGGGTCAAAACCGGAAGGACTAGAAAAAGGACAATGCAAAAAGCAGGAGATCTGGAAAACCGCTGGTTGACTTGGAAGCATAGAAGACGAACTGGCACAAAGAGACAGGAAACACAGAGATAAATATACTGGGGAAAATAAGCGACACCTGGAGGGGGTGGAGACAATCACAAGGACAGGTGAAACAGATCAGAGCGTGACAAATAAAGGTTTAAATAATATACATTAAAAAATGTAAGTATTAAAAACCTAATTTACCATCATTATCTCCTCTGTCCTCCCCCCCATTATATCCTCATGACCCTAATCATCTACCCAGTACTATTTTATTTTTTATTTTACCTTTAATTTAACTAGTCAGTTAAGAATCAAATTCTTATTTACAATGACTGCCTACACCAGCCAAACCCGGACGATGTTTGGCCAAATGTGCGCTGCCCTAGAGACTCCCAATCACAGCCGGTTGTGAACCAGGGTGTCTGTAGTGACCCCTCAAGCACTGAGATGCAGTGCCTAGGACCGCTGTGCCACCTGGGAGCCACTTACTGTATGTGGATTGCAATGTGAAAAAAATCTGCACATTATTTAAGGGACAAATTAATATTTTGGTTTTAGAGAATATGCAAATGAATTGTAATTCTGTAAGTCTGTTTTGATATTTTTTATTTTATTTCAGATAACAATATTTACAAGTCTAATGATGCTTTGATAAGAATTACGTTTTTTGCTATGATCGTTTTTTTTTTTTTTGCTATTGTTTCCAATAGTTTCTTGCGGTCAACAGTACCCAAGTTGGTAATCCATGTATGTAAAATATGTTTGTAGTATGAGGGTTAAGTTATACTTTTGAAACACATTTCTGTTTACGAAATCAATCAAAGTTTGTGTTGTACTGGTGGTACTTTAGTTGTTTTGAAACACCTGCAACCGGAGCTACCATCTCTTCATGGGTTAGACAGCAATCTTCAAACAGTGCATGATGAATAGAACAGGGTGTGATCCCTCTCTCTGTTGTGTGGGCTCAGTTTCATCAGACCCAGACCCAATCTATGAGCTGCTGGCTGCTGGACCCTGGCTTTGACCGGGCAGAAAGTGCCAGGAGTTTTGTATGTCCGCAGTGCCAGCTGTTTCATTTGCAGCTAGATTGATATTCTGCCACCAGCCTCTGCAAGTGTGTTGGAGCACCTCTTAGCATATGGCGGGAGACCAGAAATAGTTTTGACCTAGTTGGAGCTCTGCAGTTCACCATCAACTTCTATCTCACTCCAGATTCAGGGTTCCTGATGCAAGAGACAGTGGAGCTAAGCATTACTACAAACTTTACACTGTAAATCTTACTGTCATCTCCAATAAGTGCATATTTTTCATGTGTTGTGGAAGTCTCTTCAAGTTAGTTGAGTCACAGTATAAATTGTTATATTTCTCACTTTTGTAACACACTTTAATGAATGATCACATTATCACATTTGAAAGAGTTTAATTTAGAACACATAACGTTTTTTTTATTAGGTACAACACAACAGAAGCAAATATACAGCTGATAAAAATGTTCAAACGTTATCTCCCCTCTAAGTAAGCTGAAACCTTAAAATGAGATGGACACAGGAGGGATTTCACCTTTTAAACCAATCAGGACTCAAGGTCAGAGTGTCACGCCTTGACCTTAGAGAGCTTTTTATGTCTCTATTTTGGGTTTGGTCAGGGTGTGATTTGGGTGGGCATTCTATGTTCTATTTTCTATGTTTTTGTATTTCTTTGTTTTGGCCGGGTATGGCTCTCAATCAGGGACAGCTGTCTATCGTTGTCTCTGATTGGGAACCATACTTAGGTAGCCCTTTTCCCTCCTTTCTGTGTAGGAAGTTGTCTTTGTTTGTGGTACTATAGCCCTTAAGCTTCACGGTCGTTTTTGTATTGTTTATTGTTTTGTCGGCGTCATTCTAATAAAAAGGAATATGTACGCCCACCACGCTGCGCTTTGGTCCAGTTCTTTCGACGACCGTGACACAGAGTCTGGTTCAGGAGTACAGCACTAGAGAATGCCAGAGCAACTGTTGATCAAAATGTGGGCGTGGTTTTACACGTAAACCCTAGTCATTGAGAGGTCTTATTTTAGTCTGTACGAAGTGAAACTAGTTCTCTTGTATTACATTCATTCAATTTCAACACCATACTCTTTAATTGTTTATTATGTTTTTATGTGGCTCAAAGAATCTCAGCTGCAGTTGTGTATTGATTGAAAGGCCAAGGTTTCTGAGAGCTTTGACAAGCAGATATAGGTGGAAGTAATCTATTTTTGCCCCATTGCGAGCCTTGTCTATATAGCCTACATAAAGGTCACTCAATCAATGGTCCGTATTAAAACAGGCCACACAAGGTGATGCTTTGTAAGATCGATGTGTTAACAATCTTAAACTTGACCTCAAGTTTTTACCTACTACATTTTCTATCTGGATATCTAGCAGTTCTTATTTTGTCAGTTCTCTTTAATTCAATTCTAAATAAAATCAACTGTAAATAAATCAGATTTCTAGCTTATTTGTATACTGTACAAACAGCTAGAAGGGCTGGTTTTAGCATGATACTGTACTTCCAGCTGCTTTTTCAGCACCATGGACAGCAGGCTCAGTTCCTTTACTCGTATGACTCAGTGCTCAAGAATAGCCATCCATATGTGCAAAGCATGCTTGCTTAGTAATATTCTATAAATTAAAGACACAATACAGATTGTATCCTCACATATTAATATCAATGGGCATCATTTATTTCATTATCTTAATTTGGTCAGATGCAAAACAGCAATATGGTTTAACTCTTTCATCTTTATGAAATAACTCTACATTTGAAAGAATAGAGAATAT
The DNA here is from genome assembly GCF_029448725.1 of Salvelinus fontinalis. Classification (NCBI taxonomy): domain Eukaryota; kingdom Metazoa; phylum Chordata; class Actinopteri; order Salmoniformes; family Salmonidae; genus Salvelinus; species Salvelinus fontinalis. The sequence continues at coordinate 49,326,470 of NC_074667.1, read as the reverse complement.
ACTCCATATGCTAGATGGGAAACATGATGAACATGAATGATAAAGGACATGATTGGTATGTCTATCTCCCTCTCCTTTGAGAATCACAGTCACCCTCATATTATTGAAGTCCCATCTGCCGATTACAAAGCTTATGAGGACGTCAAAGACTCAAGCATTTTCAGAATGTTCTATCTAGACCTCAATTTCCAATTGTGCTTTCTCCAAAATAAACTACAATGTAATGATGAGCCCAGCAATATTCAATATATGACCGCACTCTAGCCAATACTACCAGGGACAGTAGATTCTCTAACAAATACAATACTGTATAGGCTGTCTGATGTAAATGCAGAATATGGCTCTAATGGCGAAAGAGGACATAAGATTGGTGTAATCCTTTCATGTAATGGTTAGAAGAGAAATAAGGATCTGTGTTTGTTTTTCCCCTCTACTTCGTAGGCTAGGAATTGGCTGGCACTATCTAAGCCTCTGGCAATTATCTGACGCTCCAGAAGGGTTTACGCCATGAAGACTAATTAGTTTCATTAACCTGCATCAAAGATAAAAAAACAATTTCTTTAATGTAATTGAAAGGCTGGTTCCTCATCGCTCTACTCTCTCTTGCTGCTCTCCTGTCTCCCTTCTCTCTCTCTCTCTCTTTCTTTCTCTTCCTCTCTACCATTGTGTCTTTCCCTTTATTCCACCCCTCCCTCATTCTCCCCTCTCTGTTTCTCACCCCCTTTGTCTTTTATAATGAATTTCCATACAGAGATGCAGAGCAACACTTCAGTGGTTCGCTACACTCCTGGTACAACCTGTAATGTGTGAGCGGTTATTTTCAGGGTGTCATATCCAGTTAGGCTTTTAAATGTCTTCAAAAGCAAATGGTGATCTCTCTCCCTCCCTATTACCATGCACTAAGTGTACAAAACATTAGGAACACCTGCTCTTGCCATGACAGACTGACCAGGTGAATCCAGGTGAAAGCTATGATCCCTTATTGATGTCACTTGTTAAATTGAGACATGGATTGTGTATGTGTGCCGTTCAGAGGTGGAATGGGTATTGATTTATTTTTGGGATAAGAGAGGAAAAGTAAACAAGGTTTAGTCTTAAAACTTTGTCATCTACCTCATCACCGTCCTACACTAGAACAGGCTTCATCCTGACGAGACAGCATGCATTCCACAGTAAATAACCATCTAGCATTCTGCCAGTTCTCCAATAGCATGTCACATAATGTGTGTCCAGGGTCCTAGATACACATGGACACATAATGAGCTTGTTATTGATGGAGCCATAAATGTAAAACACACAGGAAAGACAAGGTCATCAGTCAAAGCAAACAACCTACCTCACCCAATCAGACAGGCTGACCTTTCAGGAACATCCTTGGTTGTTTGCATTATCTGCCATCTACATCAATCCATACATCCATCCTCACAAAGTTTATTCTCCTCCTTTTCTCAATCCCTTATGACAAAAAACCCACTCCTCCTCTGTTGTTTCTATGCCACCATTCAAACCACCAGGACTCTATTTCAATCTCCTCTTTTCTTACTCTAGCCAGGTTGTTGGTTTACTTTCCTTCCTCATCTCCTCTGTCCCTTCCCTATCCCCCCCACCCATTTTGTCCTCATTACCATAATCATCTACCCAGTACTATTTAATTTTTTACCTTTATTTAACCAGGCAAGTCAGTTAAGAACAAATTCTTATTTACAATGACAGCCTACCCCGGCCAAACCCTCACCTAACCCGGAAGACGCTGGGTCAATTGTGCGCCACCCTATGGGACTCCCGATCACGGCCGGTTGTGATACAGCCCAGGATCGAACCAGGGTCTGTAGTGACACCTCTAACACTGAGATGCAGTGCCTTAGACCTCTGCGCTACTCGGGAGCCCTATGTATCCTAACAGCTGTGGTCTCTTCTCCACTCTTCCTCCCCCGTCTTCTCCTTATCATCCTCTACAATCCGGTTTCACAGGGTCTGAAGAGTCCGCTTTTCTGTCAAGATTACAGACTGCTGAACCAAATGATCCCACTCATCCTTCCTTGATCCTCCTCTCCCCTATCCTTCTATGTCCCTTCATCTAATTTGGCCTGTGTGGTTCCATAATGTTATACATAAGCATTTGGTCTCCGTACACGGGGAATGATTGGATGAGAGATGAAATTCATGGGCTTGTTGGGTCTTGCGTGCAAAGTGACACAAACAAGAATGGAGGAAAGGCACAGCAGGGATTGTTCAGGCCTGCCCCCCTATGAAGACGTATTGGTGTTTGGACAAGAGAGCCTGTGCCCACCACTAATGACCTTTTAAAACTGTGAGTGAATGAATCGTACTGAAACCCCACAGTCGATCCTTTGGCTATTCATGGGCTGCTTCGTTCTCAAAGGAATTCAGCTGAATTTATCAGACATTCAACCATCTTGACCTCTATAACAAATTAAAGAATGACAGCACAGTAGGCTACAGTTCAACTGAAATCTCCTGGGGTATTGAAGACCCATTCTGAGGTTTCGACATTTCACTCAGTTGCAGAAAATATTGATAAAGTTAAAGAAATAAAATCACTCTTGTCGTGGAGAATTAGTCAAATTGTTGTATACTGGGCAGATATGAACTTGTTTTTAAGACTGGCTCCATTCTCCTTTCATGTTGTGTCTTTAAAACCTTAAAATACATTGTATGAATGATTTAACATGACCAACTGATAGATAACTATAGGAATTAGTTAAAAGATTTGTATTAGGTAAACAGTGTTTGGGGTTACTACTGTGGCCATTATAATAACTTCTATCCCTCTATGAATTTTGAAATTTAAATTTAAAGGTGAAAAAGAATGGTCTAAATTATTGGTTCTAATATTGATGTTTTAAAAGGAAGTGCATGAATTTTAAATTAAATACAGTACCAGTCAAAAGTTTGGACACACTGACTCATTCAAGGGTTTTTCTGTATGTGTACTATTTACTACATTGTAGAATAATATTGAAGACATCAAAACTATGAAATAACACGTATGGAATCATGTAGTAACCAAAAAAGTTTTAAACAAACAAAATTATATTTTAGATTTTAGAATCTTCCAAGTAGTCACCCTTTGCCTTGATGATAGCTTTGCACACTGTTGGCATTCTCTCATTCAGCTTCACCTGGAATGCTTTTCCAACAGTCTTGAAGGAGTTCCCACATATGCTGAGCACTTGTTGGCTGCTTTCCTTCACTCTGCGGTCCAACTCATCCCAAACCATCTCAATTGGGTTGAGGTCAGGTGATTGTGGAGGCCAGGTCATCTGATGCAGCACTCCATCACTCTCCTTCTTGGTCAAATAGCCCTTACACAGCCTGGAGGTGTGTTGGGTTGTTGTCCTGTTGAAAAACAAATGATGGTCCCTCTAAGCGCAAACCAGATGGGATGGCGTATGGCTGCAGAATGCTGTGGTAGCCATGCTGGTTGTGTGCCTTGAATTCTAAGTAAATCACAGACAGTGTCATCAGCAAAGCACCCCCACACCTTCACACCTCCTCCTCCATGCTTAACGGTGAGAACCACACATGCGGAGATCATCCATTCACCTACTCTGCATCTCACAAAGACGTAGGGATTGGAAATAAAAATCTCAAATTTGGACTCATCAGACCAAAGGACAGATTTCCACCGGTGTAATGTCCATTGCTTGTGTTTCTTGGCCCAAGCAAGTCTCTTCCTCTTATTAGTGTCCTTTAGTAGTGGTTTCTTTGCAGCAATTCGACCATGAAGGCCTGAGTCATGTAGTCTCCTCTGAACATTTGATGTTGCAATGTGTCTGTTACTTGAACTCTGCGAAGCAGAACTCTGGAATTTGAGGTGCAGTTAAGTCGAATGAACTTATCCTCTGCAGCAGAGGTAACTCTGGGTCTTCCTTTCCTGTGGCGGTCCTCATGAGAGCTAGTTTCATCATAGTGCTTGATGGTTTTTTCAACTGTACTTGAAGAAACTTTCAAAGTTCTTGAAATTTCCCAAATTGACTGACCTTCATGTCTAAAAGTAATGATGGACTGTCATTTCTCTTTGCTTATTTGAGCTGTTCTTGCCATAATATGGACTTGGTCTTTTACCAAATAGGGCTATCTTCTGTATACCACCCCTACCTTGTTACAGCACAACTGATTGGCTCAAATGCATTAAGAAGGAAAGAAGTTCCACAAATGTACTTTTAACAAGCCACACCTGTTAATTTAAATGCATTCCAGGTGACTACCTCATGAAGCTGGTTGAGAGAATGCCAAGAGTGTGCAAAGCTGTCATCAAGGCAAAGGGTGGCTACTTTGAAGATTCTCAAATATAAAATATATTTGGATTTGTTTAAAACGTTTTGGGTTACTACATGATTCCATATGTGTTGTTTCATAGTTTTGATGTAAATAAAGAACAACTTTTGACTGGTACTGTATGTAAAACCAAAATGTCTGTCATTTCCAGCTTTAAACTACAGGATCTCTATGGTGATTGCAATTAGCCCAAAAAACTGGTCTCTCTGCCCAGTTCATGGGACATTAGATTCTATGATTGATTATGTGGCACTGCCACATGATGCTGGTTGGTAATAGGATGTTAATAGGATGCCATAGGATAAACAGCGGGACAGGATACAACCCAGTTTAGTACAGGAGCCACTGTGTGGGAGGAGCCACGCTTCCCTGGTTGACAACCCTGGTTAGAGTCGTACACTGACATCTCTATGCTCCTCATCATCCTTTGTTCCCTGATTCTTCCTCTGTGATCTGTGAGTCAGAAAGCAGAGTTTGCAATCTTGCCGACTCAATTGGCTTTCTGTCATACACTACATATACAAAAGTATGTGGACACCCCGTCAAATTAGTGGATTTGGCTATTTCAGCAACAAACATTGCTGACAGGTGAATAAAATCGAGCAGACAGCCATGAAATCTCCATAGACAAACGTTGGCACTATAATGGCCTTACTGAAGAGCTCAGTGACTTTCAACGTGGCGCCATCATAGGTTGCCACCTTTCCAGCAAGTCAATTTGAGCAATAACGGCTCAGCCTCGAAGTGGTAGGCCACACAAGCTCAGAGAACAAGATCGCCGAGTGCTGAAGCGCATAGCGCGTAAAAATCATATGTCCTCAGTTGCAACACTCACTATCGCGTTCCAAACTACCTCTGGAAGCAACGTCAGCACAAGAACTGCTCATAGGGAGCTTCATGCAATGTCAAGCGTCGGTTGGAGTGGTGTAAAGCTCTCCGCCATTGGACTTTGGAGCAGTGGAAACGTGTTCTCTGGAGTGATGAATTACACTTCAACATCTGGCAGTTCGACAGACAAATCTGGGTTTGGCGGATGCCAGGAGAACGCAACTTGCCCGAATGCATAGTGTCAACTGTAAAGTTTGGTGTGGGAAGAATAATGGTCTGGGATTGTTTTTCATGTTTCGGCTAGGCCCCTTAGTTCCAGTGAAGGGAAATCTTAACGCTACAGCATACAATGACATTCTAGACGAAACTGTGCTTCCAACTTTGTAGCAACAGTTTGGGGAAGGCCCTTTCCTGTTTCAGCATGACAGTGCCCCCGTGCACAAAGCGAGGTCCATACAGAAATGGTTTGTCGAGATCGGTGTGGAAGAACTCGACTGGCCTGCACAGAGCTGTGACCTCAAACCCATCGAACACCTTTGGGATGAATTGGAATGCCGACTGCGAGCCAGGCCTAATTGCCCAACATCAGTGCCCAACCTCACTAATGCTCTTGTGGCTGAATGGAAGCAAGTCCCTGCAACAATGTTCCAACATCTAGTGGAAAGCATTCCCTAATGTGTGGAGGCTGTTATAGCAGCAAAGGGGGGGAAACTTCATATTAATTTCCATGAATTTGGAATTAGATGTTCGACGGGCAGGTGTCCACATAGTTTTGGTCATATAGTGTATTTAGGGTAATCTACTCTAAATCTAGGTTAAAGCGAGGAAAGAGCCCTCTCTATAGGCTTGTCCTCGGAGTGTGAGTTATATCTCTGCCACAGAATAGAGGTCTCTGTTGAGGGGTTGATGTATCTCGTTCAGCCTGGAAGTACGATGCACTAACGCACACTGACATAAATAGGTCCCACATATTTGGCAAAGCATCGCTCAGATATATTTGGATGTGTTGAAATAAAACATATATTTGCTTTCTCTCCCTCTCTCTCTCCCTTTCTCTCTCTCTTCTTCTATGTCTTTGTCAGTGTCTGCCAAGAGAAATGTTTGTTTTTCCCTTCTCCTCCAAAGGAACACTTAAGACTAGAAGAACCATGTTTTTTTTGACTGGTGCTCTCAAGGCAAGTTCACACATGATGTCCCAATGAACACAGCTCTCTGGGAGAAGTCACATGTATGTAATGTGAATAAAGTTATCATGAAAACGCCAGGTTGTCATGTTGTCAAGATGGGGAGTTGGGGTGAGGCAGTTGTAACCTTGCCAAGATGCTCTCTCTGTTGTCAAGACTGTAAGTCAAATCAAATCAAATGTATTTATATAGCCCTTCCTACATCAGCTGATATATCAAAGTGCTGTACAGAAACCCAGCCTAAAACCCCAAACAGAAAGCAATGCAGGTGTAGAAGCACGGTGGCTAGGAAAAACTCCCTAGAAAGGCCAAAACCTAGGAAGAAACCTAGAGAGGAACCAGGCTATGAGGGGTGGCCAGTCCTCTTCTGGCTGTGCCGGGTGGAGATTATAACAGAACATGGCCAAGATGTTCAAATGTTCATAAATGACCAGCATGGTCAAATAATAATAATCACATTAGTTGTCGAGGGTGCAACAAGTCAGCACCTCAGGATTAAATGTCAGTTGGCTTTTCATAGCCGATCATTCAGAGTATCTCTACCGCTCCTGCTGTCTCTAGAGAGTTGAAAACAGCAAGTCTGGGACAGGTAGCACGTCCGGTGAACAGGTCAGGGTTCAATATCCGCAGGCAGAACAGTTGAAACTGGAGCAGCAGCACGGCCAGGTGGACTGGGGACAGCAAGGAGTCATCATGCCAGGTAGTCCTGAGGCATGGTCCTAGGGCTCAGGTCCTCCGAGAGAGAGAAAAAAAGAAAGAGAGAAAGAAAGAGAGAATTAAAGAGAGCATACTTAAATTCACACAGGACACCAGATAAGACAGGAGAAATACTCCAGATATAACAGACTGACCCTAGCCCCCCGACACATAAACTACTGCAGCATAAATACTGGAGGCTGAGACAGGAGGGGTCAGGAGACACTGTGGTCCCATCTGATGATACCCCCTGACTTCAGGGCCTGTGCAACAGGCAGTTTCCTTGGGGCACGTCATTCAGGTCGGAAATTGAGGAGAAAAAAGTGGCCTATTAAGGGGGAGATCTGTCTAGAGTATGGAACAGTATCTGTCCACTGTGGCAATACTAACTACTGAGAGAGAATAGATCAGCTCCATCATGATTAGGGAGTCACTTTGTGAGAGGCAGTGCAATTTCATTGTTTTATGTAAGCTAACTCTAACAGCATCTGTATCCTCCCAAAACAAGTAATACTTTCCCTGCCACCAGCAAGCACCCCATTACAGTTTCTCCCATTTTTTCTGCAAATCCTCTCAAGCTCTGTCAGGTTGGATAAGGAGGATTACTGCACAGCTTTTTTCAGGTCTCTCCAGAGATGTTTGATCGATTTCAAGTCCGGGCTCTGGCATTCAGAGGACATTCAGAAACTTATCTTGGCATTTAGAGACTTATCTTGGCTGTGTGCTTAGGGTTGTTGTCCTGTTGGAAGGTGAACCTTCACCCCGGTTTGAGGACCTGAGCGCTCTGAAACAGGTTTTCATCAAGGATCTCTCTGTACCTTGCTCCATTCATCTTTGCCTCGATCCTGACCAGTCTCCCAGTCCCTACCTCTGAAAAACATCCCCCAGCATGATGCTGCCACCACAATGCTTCACTGTAGGGATGGTGCCAGGTTTCCTCCAGACGTGACGCTTGGCATTCAGGCCAAAGAGTTCAATCTTGGTTTCATATAAATAAAGGTTAAAAATTAAGGTTAAATAAATGTTTTAACTTAAAAACGAAATACAAATATTCACCAGACAAGAGAATCTTGTTTATCATGGTCCGATACTCTTTAGGTGCCTTTTGGCAAACTCCAAGCGGTCTGTCATGTACCTTTTACTGAGAAGTGGCTTCCGTCTGGCAGCTCTAACATAAAGGCATGATTGTGATGTGCTGCAGAGATGGTTGTCCTTCTCCCATCTCCACAGAGGAACTCTGGAGCTCTGTCAGAGTGACCATCGGGTTCTTGGTCACCTCCCTGAACAAGGCCTTTGTCTCCCGATTGCTCAGTTTATCTGGGTGGCCAGCTCTAGGAAGTGTCTTGGTGGTTCTAAACTTCTTCCATTTAAGAATGATGGAGGCATTGTGTTCTTGGGGACCATTAATGCTGCAGAAATTTTTGGGTACCTTATTTTGCTTTCTCATTATGGGATATTGTGTGTAGATTGATGAGGATTTTCTTGTATTTAATACATTTTAGAATATGGCTGTAAAGTAACAAAATGTGACAAAAGTCAAGGGGTCTGAATACTTTCCGAATGCACTGTAAGTTGTCACACCCCTGATTCAATCATTTGAAAAAACCTTTTGACGGTAATTACAGCTTTGAGTCGTCTTGAGTATGTCTGTATCAGCTCTGCACATCTGGATTTGGGGAATTTTCTCCTATTATTCCTTGCAGATTTTCTCAAGCTATGTTAAGTTAGATGTGGAGCAGCGGTGAACAGCAATCTTCAAGTCTTTCTACAGATTTCCAATGGTATTCAAGTTTGGGTTTTGGCTGGGACACTCAAGGACATTCACTTTCCTGTTCTGAAGCCATTCTAGTGTTGCTTTGGCTGTATGCCTGGGGTCATTGTCCTGTTGAAGTGTAAATCTTCGCCTCAGTCTAAGGTTGTTTGCACTCTGAAGCAGATTATCATCAAGGATTTGCCTGTATTTTGCTCCATTCATTGTTCCCTCGGTCCTTACCAGTCTCCCAGTCCCTATCGCTGAAAAGCATCTCCATGGCATGATCGTGTTAGACGGATGATGAGTTGTGCCTGATTTTCTACAGACTTTGTTCTCATCAGACCACAGAATCTTTGGCCTTATGCTCGCGGAGTCTTTCAAATGTCTTTTTGCTGATTCCAGGTGTGCTGTCATTATTCCTTTTTCGCTGGAATAACTTCCGTCTGGCCATTCTCCCATAAAGCCCAGATTGGTGAAGTGCTGTAGAGACTGTTGTCCTTCTGGCAGGTTTTCCCATCTCAGCCAAGGAACTCTGTAGTTCTGTCAGAGTGGTCATTGGGTTCTTGGTCACCTCCCTGACCAAGGTTCTTCTTGCCCCGTTGCTGAGTTTGGTCGGACCACCAGCTCTAGGCAGAGTCTGGGTAGTTCCACATTTCCCAATTATGAAGACCACTGTGCTCTTGGAAACGTTCAACTCTCTAGAAATTGTTTTATACTGATACTATACTTTATATAGATATATGCTTCATCACAATTATATCCCGGAGATCCACGGATAGTTCCTTGGACTTCATACTATAGTTTCTGCTCTGACATGCAGTGTCAACTATGGTATCTTATAAAGACAGGTGTGTTTCTTTCTAAATCATGTCCAAACAATTGAATTAGTCACAGGTAGACTCCAATTAAGTTACAGTGACGTCTCAAGGATGAGCAAAGGAAATTGGATGCACCTGAGCTCAATTTGGAGTGTCATAGCAAATGGGGTGTGAATACTTATGTAAATGCAATAATTTCTGTATTTAATTTTCGATAACATTGCCAAGAATTCTAAAAACGTATTTTCATTTTGTCATTACGGAGTATTGTTTGTAGATGGATGAGAAAAAAATCTATTTAATCCATTTTGAATTCAGGCGGTAACATAAAAAATGTGGAATGTGGTATGAATACTTTCTGAAGGCACTGTACCTCCTAAACAAACAAAGGGAGAACTTTGAAGTGTAAATGTGGATTCCAAGCACGTCAATACGATGAGATCAGCCTCTCTGCAGCTGTCTGTCAAACGGTTGCCTCATCACCTCTTCTCCTTCATCTTGCTCTGTGTGGCTTTTGCATAGTTTTTGTTTGTTTATAAAGAAACTAACATGCAGATGTTGCCTGGAGCATAGTAAGTGTGTCTTTGTTTAAAAGGTTATACCTGGCTTTGGAAGCATGCCTTTACCAGAAGAATTACAAGCTCAGCAGCCTGGCAATTGTTTGAAATATATTCAATAGCGGCACAGTCAAGTCTAGCCGACTAAATACAATACTGAACCTTGAACAGCTTGACAATGTTCATAGCATCAGACCTAAAGTAAAAATTGTGTGAATTATTTGTTTAACTCACAGATTTCCTAGTTATGCCAGGTTTAATGGAAAGCCAAAAATGTGTTTGGGTATACCCACCAATAGGTCTTATACATAGGAGTAAACTCTGACACCACCAATAGCCCTGACAATCCTCATGTAAAAAAATCTAAAGTATGCTAATTGAAAGAGGAGTCTTTTTTAACAAAGGGGATACCTAGTCAGTTGCACAACTGAATGCATTCAACTGAAACGTGTCTTCCACATTTAACCCAACCACTCTGAATCAGTGAATTGCCTTAATCGACGTCATCGCCGCAGGATCGAATCCACTAGTTAACCGTTGTTGGTTAACTGCCTGTCAGAGCCGTGTGTATAGGTGGCAGGGAAGTCAGGCGCAGGAGAGTTAAACTGAATATAAATTGAGACTTTTAATAAATGTCCACTTAACAATGCTCCAAACACAAAAATGTACATACATAAAATAAACATGGGTACGAGGACCCGTTGCGCACCTATACACCAATAAACAACAGTTGACATAAAACAATCTCTGACAAAGACATGAGGGGAAACAGAGGGTTAAATACACAACAGGTAATGGATGGGATTGAAAACAGGTGTGTGGGAAGACAAGACAAAAGCAATGGAAAATGAAAAATGGATCGATGATGGCTAGAAGACCGGTGACGTCGACCGCCGAACACCGCCCGAACAAGGAGAGGCAACGACTTCGGTAGAAGTCGTGACACTGCCTTGTAGTTTTTTGTACCTTGCCAGCTCTGGGATTCAAACCAGTGACCTTTCAGTTACTGGCCGAACACTCTGAACCACTAGTTTACCTGCCACTCACAGCCATGCATGGAACAGTGGCAGACATACAGTACACGGCACAGAAATCAAGCCTCGCCTCTTTTCTCTATACACCATGTCACTCGGCTGAGTCATATCCTCTCATGGTCTCTCCTATCATTGTTATGCGGATGACACTCAAATACTTTTTACATCCCCCCTTCTGACACCCAGGTGGCGACACGCATCTGTGTGCTTGGCAGATGTCTCAGCTTGGATGTTGGCCCACCACCTCAAGACAAGTCTCATCCTTCCGGGGAAGGCCTGCCTGCTTCATGACCTCTCTATCACGGTCAACAACTCCATGTGTCCCCTTCCCAGAATGCAAAGAACCTTGGCGTGACACTAGACAACACCCTGTCATTCGCTCCTGCAGGTTCATGCTCTACAACATCTGTAGAATACAACCTTTCCTCACACTGGAAGCGGCACAGGTCCTAATCCAGGCACTCGTCATCTCCCGTCTGGACTACTGCAACTCTCTGTTGGCTGGGCTCCCCGCTTGTGCCAAAATATCCATAACGCTGCAGCCTGTCTGGCCAGGTACGTGCATTTAGGACCAGCTAAACATGTACCTGAGAAAACATTGAGGCCATTAGGCAACTAAATGAACATGTTTTGAGCCTTCAAATTGCTGAATGGTATTAATCAGGTAGCCTAGCAGTTAGGAGCGTTGAGCCAGTAACCGAAAAGTTACTGGTACAAATCCCCGAACTAACTGGGTGAAAAATCTGTCGATGTTCCCTTGGGCAAGTCAAATCAAATCAAACTTTATTTGTCACATGCACCGAATACAACAAGTGTAGACCTTACCGTGAAAGGCTTACTTACAAGCCCTTAACAGGTCAGATTTGCCCTTACAGTCAGATTTGCCAGTTCAAGTAAGAGTTAAGAAAATATGTACAAAATTATCTAAATAAAAAAAGAATAAAAAGTAACACAGTAAAATAATAATAACGAGCCTATATACAGGTGGTACCGGTACCGAGTCAGTGTGCGGGGGTACAGGTTAGTCGAGGTAATTTGTACATGTAGGTAGGGGTGAAGTTACTATGCATGGGGGGGGAGTCTCTGACAAATTATTGGGCTTTCCTCTGACACCGCATGGTATATTGGTCCTGGATGGCAGGAAGCTTGACCCTAGTGATGTACTGGGCCATACGCACTACCCTCTGTAATGCCTTACGGTCAGATTCCGAGCAGTTGCCATACCAGGGGGTGATGCAACCGGTCAAAATTATCTCAATGGTGCAGCTGGAGAACTTTTTGAGGATCTGGGAGCCCATGCCAAATCTTTTCAGTCTCCTGAGGGGGAAAACGTGTTGTCATGCCCTCTTAACGACTGTCTTGGTGTGCTTGGACCATGATAGTTCGTTGGTGATGTGGACACCAAGGGACTTGAAACTGTCGACCTGCTCCACTACAGCCCCGTCGATGTTAATGGAGGCCTGTTCGGCCCGACTTTTCCTGTAGTCCACGATCAGCTCCTTTGTCTTGCTCACATTAACCTGTCTAGGATCAGCGTGGCGCTAGCGGCACCCCCCCCCCCCCCCCCACTGAAAAACCAGTGCCGCGAAATTCAAAAAAAATATTTTTTTTAAATATTTAACTTTCACACATTAAAGTCCAATACAGCTAATGAAAGACACAGATCTTGTGAATCCAGTCAACATTTCCGATTTTTAAAATGTTTTACAGGGAAGACACAATATGTAAAGATGTACATCTATTACCTAAAAACACATTAAGGCCACTAAGAGCACCGCTTCTGGATGAGCATTTTCTTGTTTGCTTATGGTCTTATAGAGTTGGTTGAGTGCGGTCTTAGTGCCAGCATAGGTTTGTGGTGGTAAATAGAAGGCTACGAATAATATAGATGAGAACTCTCTTGGTAGATAGTGTGGTCTACAGCTTATCATAAGGTACTCTACCTCAGGTGAGCAATACCTCGAGATGTCTTTAATATTAGACATCGCGCACCAGCTGTTATTGACAAATAGACACACACCCCTCATCTTACCAGACGTAGCTTCTCTGTCCTGCCGTGGGGTGGAAAATCCCGCAAGCTCTATATTATCTGTGTCGTCATTCAGCCACGACTCGGTGAAACATAAGATATTACAGTTTTAATGTGCCGTTGGTAGGATAATCTTGATCGTAGGTCATCGATTTTATTTTCCAATGATTGCACGCTGGCCAATAGAACGGATGGCAGTGGGAGTTTACTCACTCGCCTACGAATTCTCGTAAGGCAGCCCGGCCTCCGCCCCCTTTTTATCCGTCTTTTCTTCACGCAAATGATGGGGATTTGGGCCTTTTCCCGAGAAAGCAGTATATCCTTCACGTCGGACTCGTCAGACTCTAAAGGAAAAAGCTTCTTCCAGTTCGAGGTGAGTAATCGCTGTTCTGATGTCCAGAAGTTATTTTCGGTCATAAGAGATGGTAGCAACATTATGTACAAAATAAATAAAAAAATAAGTTACAAACAACGCAAAAAAACTAACAAAATAGCACAGTTGGTTAGGAGCACGAAAAACGTCAGCCATCCTATCCGGCGCTATTCTGGTGCAAGGCACTTAACCTTCCTAAGTTCTTCCATGTCAACCCGCTCCTCCATACACTCCACTAGCTTCCAGTCGAATCTCGCATCCACAACAAGAACATGGTGCTTGCCTACGCAGCAGCAAGGGGAACTGCACCTCCCTACAGCCTATGCTCAAACCCTACACCCCAAACCCAGCACTCTGTTTTTCCATCTCTGGTCTCTTGGCAGTCAAAAGTTATTCCCTGTCCAGGCAGACCAATGGTGGAATCAACTTCCCCCTGATGCTAGGAGAGCAGTCCCTGCCCATCTTCCAGACATCTTCCATGTCTGAAACCTTACTTCTTTAAATAGTAATCTCAGTCTTATTTAACTGTACGTCGCTCTGGAGAAGAGCGTCTGCTAAATGACTAAAATGTAATGTAAAATGTAAATCACTTAGATCTGTGATGCATTGGATTAGACAAGGCAAACAGTTGCTGCCTGAAGTAATGGATGTTTGTGCGACCGCTCTATGGAGCTCTCTCTCTGGTTTAAGGGCCTGCTACTGGGCGTCCCTACATCTCTGATCGAAGCCTCAGATGTGTGGAAAAGCAGCCAGCTGCTCATTATACTGGAGCCAGTGTGTGTGTGTGTGTGTGTGTGTGTGTGTGTGTGTGTGTGTGTGTGTGTGTGTGTGTGTGTGTGTGTGTGTGTTTGTGTGTGTGTGTGTGTGTGTGTGTGTGTGTGTGTGTGTGTGTGTGTGTGTGTGTGTGTGTGTGTGTGTGTGTGTGTGTGTGTGTGTGTGTGTGTGTGTGTGTGGTAGTAGTAGTACACACAAACACTCATGCACACACTGACATGCACACACACAAACGTACACATACAGATAAACCATCAGCAGACAGAAGCTTCAAACAACCACTAAACCACATGTCCATCAAACGAGATCCACTCAAAACAGCCAGTTTACAGAAAAGTGTATATTCTGTATTGATTTACATACTGTATCTCAGACATTGTGCTTGGATGTTGAAGCCCACCTATCCAAATAGCATAATTGTGTATGCTACACAAGAAAGAGTGTCTCTTTGAGCTGCTCCTCACACTTACTTGTCTTTTCAATTACGTGTCTTCTCAATCATCAAAGACACAAAGACACACGTGGTATCACTGATTCTGATTTGTGTGTGTGTATATGGTGAATGCGTGCAGGCATGTGACTGCTTGAGGTGAAGCTGTGCTTACACTTTGGGCACTTGTAAAATATGTTCCTTCTCAACTGTCCTCTCCTTCGTTATGTTGCCTAAAGAGGAGAGAGTATTTCCATCATTTTTAAATCTCCTTCTGTCGTGAACTCTAATAATCATTAATTAACATGTTGTACCCATTTACTTTTTGTTTGTTTGTTCACCAGACCAGGTTACTCCATTTCAAATTGGTTGAAAACCATTTTAAGATCACAGATACTACAATATGAGAAGAAATAAGCAGTTTGCCTTACTCTTAAACTAAGAAATTGCCTCTTGCCATTGCCAACTGAGTTTTGTTTATTTCACCACCTAAAACATTTGTTCATTTCATTTGTGGCTTTTATGAGAACAAACTATCCCAGAGATGTTTAGCCTTTCGACGTCTGATGTTACCACACGCAAATTAAAAATGCATGATCTGATTCTAGACTTTGGGTTCTCGGATAACTGCTTTACTTTATTTCATCAGATGGAATTAAAAAGTGGCTTCCCTCAAACCGGATTTACATACGCATACAGTAGACCTCCAGCATTTTGTACTAACTAATTACAAGTCACTATTTATTTGTGAATATGTTTACGGTAATCTAACCACTTTTGAATTGGAAAATCGACGGCCATATCCAACTGGATGTTAAACAAAATATAGAATTTCATGTGCAATAAAAAACAATGAAGATATGACACAAGTATGAATCAGATTTCATTTATAATACTGTACATATTTTACATAATTAAAACATTGAGCACCATGCTCAGACAGAGAGCCTCTCCTTCAGTCCTTGTGTATTATCGAGTTGTCGGTGGGATTGGAGGGGTTGGTTGGGGCTTTCACACTCTCTGATTTCACTATTGATATCTCAGAGATTCACTCCTGGCACCAAAATGTCTGAACACTTTCAGAAAAGCCCCCTTCGCAGCAATTCTAACACCAACAGAGGCACCCACACTCCCAATCAATGCCTTTTGACCCTAATTGTTTAAAACGCTTTGCTGCATCACTTCCAGGTGCAAAGCTACAGTATTACTTCTGACATCGTCTTGATACAGATAGGTCCCCTACGTACTGGTACGTTCCTCATCAGCCAATCACACCTCAGACTGGCCGTGGGTCCAAGACCAAACGTTGGAGAATTATTAGAATTTTACATAGAACGTCACACTTTCCCCTTCTTGTGTTCCATCATTCATAATGCATGACACACTATGAAGGCTTGCCACAGCCGAGAAGGACAGGCAGGGAGGCAGGTAGGAATGCACACTGGCCCGTTCAGGACGTAATCTGGTCATCTATATTTCAAGATTTTTCTTGCAAATATGCGGCCCTCTGTTCTGTATGATGAGTTATCCATCTAAAGGATTCTTTTTGTTTTTCTGCTACTTTTTTAATCTAAGTTTTAAGTGCCTTATCAATGTTTCATGCGGACTGTCCTCCTGTCTTTGTGTGATGGCTTTGATGTCTCCCTGCACTTCCACTACCTGAATCCTATGTATTTTTCATATTAACCCTGGAAATCCTCAGGAACTTAGATCACCTTTGTATTGTAGAGTTTAATGGAGTGTGGTAGAACAGTACTATGCACGCAGGATTAGTTATGTAAAAGTATATTAATCCATGTAGTTTGCATGCAAATGAGCATTAGGGTCTCCCTAATAAGGCGTATCATAAAAGAATTGTCAGGAAATAAACAGAAAACAATATGGATATGAAGGAAATACATGTATTTTTGCTCTAGTTTGTTTGGGTCGAGGGTAGATGGTCTGACTCCATACAGCCCTCCAGGCTTTCTCATGTTGTTCCTCAGATCTACGGCTCTGCAAGATAGCCTACTGAATGGATGGACTGCACAGCGCTTGGTGTCATTAATTAAAACCATGTGCTCAACAGAAGTGCCTCTCTGCCATGTAATAAAACAAGTTTATAGAGCACTCCTGCCCGCGCTCCTTTTCCTCTCTTTTCATCTGTATGACAAAGTGCACTCTCCCTGGTCAGAGTATAACTCTCCCCTCCAGACAGCTCCTGGATTATGGGTGTGAGGAGGAGGTGAGGCTGGGGGGATGGAGGCAATGACTCTGCTCAGAGTCATCATGGCAGACATAGATTACATAGATTTCTCTCACTGTCTCCTCTTGACAGTCTGCTGGTATGCGTGATCATGCCAGGGAAATTGGCCTGACGAAGAGGGGATCGGATGACCCAGGCCTAGGATGAAGCCATCTGATCCCTGGGCCTCTGGTAAAGTCAAGGCGCCTCTCTTTCTCCTATTCAATAAGAGGAGACAGACAGCATGGAGGGCTGGAATTAACTGATCACCATATGACTAGAGAGCTCTTCACTCACGCTGTCTGTCTGTATGTCTGTCTCTGCCTCTCTCTCACTCTTCCTCTTCTCTCTGTCCCATTTTCCAATCATTCTCCTTACGCAACATCCTTGTCCATTTTTCCAGCCGTACCTGTCTCTCCTCTTAAAATCCCTCTAAGGGATTAACATACACATTACACTGTGATTTTGTAATAAAATACAATTTGCAGATCTCTGTATAGACAGAACCTGGGACTTCCCAAGGTCACAGACCTGAATACTCCTCCTTAATTCCTTTTGGTGGCCAGCCAGCGCTCTGGCACTGCGTCTATTTGCATCACAGAGCGGTCCAGGTGTTGCTTTTAGATTACAGTGTGTGCTGGGAAATAGCTGTAATCAGGTTAGCTGAATAAAGAGACATGGCTCTTCCCTCTTCATCCATTGTAGATGCAGATACACTTATACTTGAGTCAGTCTGACATCTACTGTCTCTCTCCTCTGATTGGACTGTCTGGGGCTATAGGCTGGCTGAAAGCAGACTGGCCACAGCAGAGATGAGAATGGCTAGCACAACCCAGTTCAACACCAGAACACATGCTACCCAGTCCTGATCCTCCTCCTCTCGTCCCAACACAAGTGTTTGGAGGATATATTGGCATGGGTGTTGTTCGTCGAGGGACAGAAAACCGTACCAATATATCCTCCAAACACCGTCTTCGAATGCATTATCACTTTTATACAACGGGTTACCAACATATTCAAATGATGGTTGACATATTTTCATGAAACACTTTATTTACTCACACTATTTCATCCTTCCACAATATATAGTCCCGACACAAATCTAGGGTTGCTACCCAAGCCGGCTGGTTGTTTGTTCTATTAGTTTGGTTGTCTGAGACGCAACCCAGTCGTTCAGTCTTTTTGTTCTGTATCTATGGACGCGACTGTATCTATGGACCCAGTCGTTATTTCTAAATGTTCCATTGCCATACTGGCTGGCAACGTTCTTATCCCTTGCTTGCTAGTTAGACAACTCTGGCTAACTTACAGTCATGTCAAACAGTGCAGCCAGAATAACAACAAAGTAGATGCATTTGCGTTTGTTTAACTGGTTTTCTAGTGATGTTTATTTAGATACATCCCTATCAATGAGCCAATGAAGCGCGATTTTGCCTGGCAAAGAAATTGTGCTGTCTCGTCAGGACACTGTTGTTCAGAGGAGCTAGCCAACAACACAGCCAACACAATAACTTCAAACTGAAGCTGGAAAGACTGTGAACTAGCTGCACTTTGTTTCATTTAAGATTTTTTACATTTAAATTTCTTTGCATATGTCCATAAATATGATGCCAGCTGATTCATGATTTCAACTGGCTGAGAAACACTGCCTGCCTGTTTGTCTCGTTCCGACTCTCGACACGTTCATTACTATGGGACAGCTAGAGATAGAATTTGAATTTTGAAACGATGTTGCAAATGTTGGAGAGACAGACAGCAAGGTTTATACAAATCTCCACTGTTGAAAACCAAATGTTAGTCTAAAAGAAATGTGAGAATGTCTAGATGCTTTTTATAGCGGAGATCAAGTTTATATATTGCCTTGCTGGGCTGATGAGACAGTGGATTGCGCAGTGAGATGGAACAGAGGAAATAGGCATTTCAACGTCATAGATTTAGCCGGTGGTAAATTGTGGAATAGACACTGGCTGGAATGAGGTTTTAACCAATCAGCATCCACGATTAGACCCACCCGTTGTATAATGCTTTCTATTAAGAAAATCATAATGGCAAACTACCAGTAGTAATAGGTTGCATGCTGAGTTGAACCCCATGACTTACAGTAATAATTGTTAGTGTGTGTTGGAGGAAAGGAAGGTCCAGGCAGCATTCAATTTTATCACCCAGTATTCAATATTATTACCCAGATTCTATAGATGAAACAACGCAATTAATCTGAGCTGCTAAATCAAAAATAAAACTAGCCCAGGGGTGAATTATTTGGAAGCCCACACATCGCTCATTCTCTCTTCCCTCAGATCTATAGACTAGAAATTATTGATATTTGCCATGAGCTCACATTTGTCACTCAAAAATACATTGAGTTGGGATCATACATAATGAGAACTCTGCTATGAATTAGTTGTCATGCACATGTATGGGGGAGGTATCAGGCATCTGCTCCTAGCTACATGAATGTTGAGGTAGTACAGGGGAGGGAAGAGTGCCATTACAATACACTTTAAACACCTTGAATGGGAGGAACTCAATGTAGCACTAAGTAGAGGAAGCTAATTAGCCATAAAGTAACTGTCAGTCATTGTGGGTAACCATGTCTAAGCAGACCCTTTACAGCTCATTTGCCATACAGAGAACAAATTGATCAACATCTGGCTACCAAAGACAGGTAGTATGATATACAGTATATTGAACTTTTTTCTCCAGACATTACAGCATTGCCAACAAAATAAAAAAAGAGCACAATTATTTCTATTGTTTTATTTTATCTTACCAGAGATGCTGGATTTGTTGCACTTCTGCATTGTCTTCTTGGCTAATCCCTATACAGAGAGAGACAGTGGGGTGTGTGGACCACAGTATCACGCTACGGAAGACACACATCTGCCACATTAACCCTCTGTGATTCTCCTCTGGACACTCTCTGCATGCCAAAGCTCCACAGCTCCACTCTTCTCCCCTGGCCCCGCTGTGCTCAAAAGAGCATACTCCAAGGAGTTGATTTGCCTATGGAAATAAAGATGGTTAAAAGAGTTGTTAAGATGCACCTGTGTACCATACATGCAGTAAACAATTTGTCATGCAATGGAGATTTCTTCTGTAACAACAGGGTTGTTGGAGTGATAATGAATTGGAAAGGAATTGTATTGCAATGATGCACATCAAATGTTTTTAATTGCATAAAACATGCCTTAATTAAAATGTAATGTTTAAAAAATGGAGTGCCTTTGTTCAGACAAGGAATGGACCTCTAGATCATAGCACTGCAACAGCAATTGCAAAGGTTCCACTATAGCTTTTTCCCTGACTTGAGATACAGTTTTCCACATTTTATTTTTCTGTATCAAGAAACAACAAAAAAACAAGACTTGCATCGATCAGGTATTTAAGATGAATCAAATAAATCAGCTTACTCACGACTACAACAAGGTTTGTGTACAGAAGAGTATGGTCAGCATTTCTAAAATAGCAGAACAATAAAGCTACATTGACACTGTGAATTATGCCTCAGTTCATTTAGAAAATTGCTTTGATGGATTTACATTGGACCATTGCATTAGCAGGCTCCTCAGGGACTTCACTTCTCAACAGTCTGTGCATTTCTAGTGCACCGCTCAAACTGTGCCTCCTTTCAACTACCAGGCCTACACTCTGATATGTTTAGGAACTCAGCAGACTGTAATGCATTCATTATCTGAGTGGAAACACCCCCTCAGGTTATAGAAAGCCTTCAGACCCGAGTGATGGACTCAGTGGACTAGTGACTAGTTACCAAGCAACTATCAACAGGCCTGTTAATACAGTAGTTCATATTTTCAAGTGTAACATATGTAATATTTTAATGCAAAATATGGCGTCAAAATATCCGTTGTGTCATGGCTTTAAAGTACGCTGCTTAGATGAGTTTGGATGTTGTGGTCAATATGTTTTAAGGGAATGCTAGATGTGAGAATCATCATCAGCTTGTGTGACTTAGAAAGAGAATAATAGAAAGCCTTCTTTATTCTATTAAAGTAAAAGAAGCAGATACCCTGAACTCTATCAGAGACCCTGTCAGTTCAAACTAAACAAGACACTGATTTTAGCAAGGGCGATCTCAAGCTCAAAAGCTAGCAGGGAAAATGAGGGCGTTCAATAAGGTCACGACTGTCATTAAATTAAATATGAAATCTAATGAACTGTGGGACACAGGTTAAGTATTCTCACAGGAGACTAATACGCCTGCTCATTGTCTGATCCTTACTGATCTGTTGTGCCAAATGTAACGTCCTGTTTTTCTGTAATAACAGGGCTTTTTGTACTTCTACTTTGATGTGTTTTCATTGCATTGCATTTCCCTCATTCCTTTGGGTTTAATGTTTCTCTGCACTCAGATTCAGAATCGCTGGGATAATCACCTTTCTGGCTACCACGACCTAACCCCAACCATAACGTCATAACTGTGAAGGGATGTGCTATTTACTGTAAAGAGTCATATCAAAGTATGATACGTCCACTCTGACTTAGTCCCCCCTGTAGCATGCCCTAGCCGTCACTTAGAATTCCCTGCAGTAGTGTTCACTGGTAGTGCCAAGCGAGTACACCTCAGTCACAGGGAGGTCGTTTGGAGTTGAGGCTCTTGCCTACTTGGCCCTGCTGAATAGTCCACGTTGCTGTGTGGGTTGAATGAGAGTTTGGTACTCTGGCCTCATCTGTCCTCTGCACCACATTAAAATGAGTTTCAGCCCCCAGAGAGAAGCTGTCTTTAACAGACAGGTAAAAAGCCCTGCACTGTGTGCTGGAGGTCCTAAAGAGGACAATCCTGGAAAATATAGAAAATTAATAAATAAAAGTCCCATTTTGTGGGGCAGGTGGCAAACAAGTGTCATGGAAAGGAAAAAATGTATACAATAGCTGCAGGGAGAAATGAGTTTTAATTATAAATGATAAAAAAAATATTTATCAGATTTCTCACCTGCATTTTATTAAAGATGGATCCAGTTCTGATTCAGGCTCCCCCTCAAACTCCCCCTTCTGTCGGAGAGGAGAAGAATGCCAATTACACACCTGGAGAATTCTCTGCCACCAATCAGTAAACATCATTAAAACACAGATGAAACGCTATGTGACTCCCTAAGAATCTCAATGATGAAAGTGCCATTTTACAGAAATGCAGGTCGTATAATATAAAGTGGTATTAAATCTCACAAATGGGATTTGTTATTGCAGATCTTTATCATTGTTATTATATTCTTATTCTTGCCTTGTTGCCCACTTGAAGCGGTCCCCCCTTGGTCTTAGTCAATGAAAAATAGACAGTAAGGAGTAAGTATGTTGAGTGTCAACATGTACATAGAACATCACTGAGGGGGCTTTCATTCCAAAGATATCTGACTAACTGATGACCCTGGCTGCGACGCCAAGATTGCTCATCCGCCATCCAAACGCAATCTTTCTTTTCGAATGCTTAATTTTAAGTTTGTGAGTGTTTGTGTTTGTGTTGTCGGGGCGTAAGGGACATATGCTGTTCCACATCAGAGGCAGAGAGGCGGTAGAGGCAAGGCAAGGGAGGGCAGCATGACAGTACATTTGGCTTTTTCTGCTGCTGACCCCCAGACTATTCACGCTCTGCCCACTCATCACCCACCTCGAGGCTCTCGCTTCTCTAGAACAATAGGCTCTTTCATCAGGCTGCAGGCTGACTCATCCATACACATGCTTTTGAAAACAGTTGTCCTATTTCATGTGAGAAATATCATTTTACCAATGGAGCCATTGCATGCATTGACTAATACAAATGGGTTTGGTTTCGGTGAATTCACAAACTGTTTGAATGAAATTGTTTCAAATGTTATATTCCACATACAACTTAGATTTTTTTCTGCTTTATTATGCTTACCATATGTTTGTTATTTTTGAGACTGAACTTCGGATAGTCTGCAGGCACATTTCTAATAGTTGTTGTTTTTTACTCTGCATTCTTATTTATGCACCATATATGTATCTACACATGCACTAAGGCTATATAGCCTGCTATTGACATTGATGAGATACATTCATGAGCACAAAAACATTTATACCGCGCTCTAATTTGATCCACATACAAGACAAATAATGTTGGAGAAATCAATGTAGCCGTTTTTCAACATAAAATTTCTACAGTACGTATTCAAATAGCTACGTTGTGCAGCCTTGAGTGTAGTCAGGTTTTATTTGGTTTCAGACACACCCAAGTATTTGGCAGATCTGAGATCTTCAAAAACATGAAGAATTGTGTCGTAGGCTCTAAAGAACATGTGTCATTACATGTTTGTTATGACAGGTGGAGACAGTGGTATGGCTGAATTAAGATAAAAGACAATCAATTCCATTTCCAGTCGCCCATAACATGTACATGTATGACCAGAGTGAACCAGTGATGTATACAGACAGTCATAGCTGGTATTTTAAGGACAAAAAAAATGGTTTTAAAGCACTGTAGGTCATATATTGAGTGCCAAAGGGGGCTTTAATAGTTCACAAAGTGAACTCTGCAATGCTGGAGAATTATTTATATTGTCATGTCAACAAAACTGTATTTAATAGCATGGTCTGAGAATTGGGAGCCTGATAAAATGTCAGCCCTATGCAGCACGAATTCAGGGCTTGCGTGAAATAAAACAGAAGAGATGGAGAGATTGAGAGAGGGAAGGAGGGGGGAACAAATAAACAGCATCATCAAAATGATGGAACTAAACTGGAATCCAATTGAAAGAGATTATCAGGACTGCACTGAAGAAGAGAAGAGCAGAGGTGAAGTGGAACAGTGTGTCTGATAAGATTCTGTGAGTACACATCAGAACCATTCTGCACGTTCCATGGAGAAGATTGAGATTGTATGCTCCAGTGTGGAAATCTTAGAGAATGTTATGTGGTTATTTACCACACAGGGATCGTTGATAAGAATTAGGGATTGAATTTCACGCCCATCATCTTGTTTCTACTTTCTGTGTTGTCTCTTATTAGTGACCATCGGACTGGCTCACATTGCACTTCAGGTATTGGAACAAAAATATCAGAATGGCTTTCCATATATTACATAGACTAGTTAGTCTGATGCTCTATATGGAGGAACTCACTGTGAAGCATACTCCTTGATTCAGAATTACATATTTCAATAAGTTAAAACTCAAATACACTATATATAAAAATGTATGTGCACACCCCTTCAAATTAGTGGATTTGGCTATTTCAGCCACACCCGTTGCTGACAGATGTATAAAATCAAGCACACTGCCATGCAATCTCCATAGACAAACATTGGCAGTAGAATGGCCTTCCTGAAGAGCTCAGTGACTTTTAAAGTGGCACCGTCATAGGATGCCACCTGTCCAACAAGTCAGTTCATTCAATTTCTGCCCTGCTAGAGCTGCCCCGGTCAACTGTAAGTGTTGTTGTTGTGAGGTGGAAACATCTAGGCGCAACAACGCCTCAGTGGTAAACCACACAAGCTCACAGGACAGGACCGCCGAGTGTCCTCGGTTGCAACACTCACTACCGAGTTCCAAACTGCCTCTGGAAGCAATGTCAGCACAATAACTGTTCATCGGGAGCTTCATTAAATGGGTTTTCATGGAGTGGTGTAAAGCTTGCAGCCATTGTACTCTGGAGCAGTGGAAATGTGTTCTTTGGAGTGACGCATCACCATCTGGAAGTTCGATGGACAAATCTGGGTTTGGCAGATGCCAGGAAAACGCAACCTGCCCCAATGCATAGTGCCAACTGTAAAGTTTGGTGGACGAGGAATAATGGTCTGGAGCTGTTTTTCATTGTTCGGGCTAAGCCCCTTAGTTTCAGTGAAGGGAAATCTTAACTCTACAGCATCCACGACACTAGACGATTTTGTGTTTCCAACTTTGTGGCAACAGTTTGGGGAAGGTCCTTTCCTGTATCAGCATGACAATGCCACTGTGCACAAAGCAAGGTCTGTACACAAATGATTTGTTGAGATCGGTGTCAAAGATCTTGGCTGGTCTGCACAGAGCCCTGACCTCAATCCCTTCGAACACCTTTGGGATGAATTGAGATGGCGACTGCGAGCCAGGCCTAATCGCCCAACATCAGTGCCCGACCTCACTAATGTTCTTGTGGCTGAATGGAAGCAAGTCCCCGCAGCAATGTTCCAACATCTAATGGAAAGCCTTCCCAGAAGAGTGGAGGCTGTTATAGCAGCAAAGGGGGGACCAACTTCATATTTATGTCCATGATTTTGGAATGAGATGTTCGACGAGCAGGTGTCCACATACTTTTGGTCATGTAGTGTATATTTGAATATGTGGAACATATCATGTTGTAATCAAAATCTATCATAAATATTGGTGTTACTTGATTCTCATTGTCTGGTGACATGTCGGCCATGGGACTACTCTTGGTATCAGTGTCGTCCAACTGTACCCCTAAGTGGCCTATTTCTGAAATTGTTATTAATGGCTCTACTACTACTCCCCAAGCCAGGTCATATTTCATGTTTTATTGGAAAGAGTGCACATTTGAGTTCATAATCGTCTCTGTATTGCGCCAGGGGCTCGTTACTCTCTAACTCCTGGGATTTATGTTGAACTAATCTCCAGGGAGAACGCTCTTAAAGCGTGTTCATGTACAGTAATACATGACCAGGATACCAGAGTACATTATAAAACACTGTACAGTAATGCATGAACAGGATACCAGAGTACATTATAAAGCACTGTACAGTAATGCATGACCAGGATACATTATAAATCACTGTACAGTAATGCATGACCAGAATACCAGAGTACATTATAAAACAATGTACAGTAATGCATGACCAGGATACCAGAGTACATTATAAATCACTGTACAGTAATGCATGACCAGGATACCAGAGTACATTATAAATCACTGTACAGTAATGCATGACCAGGATACCAGAGTGCATTATAAAACTGCACAAAAAGGTGCTAAGTAGAACCATACAGGGTTCTTCGGTTTGCCCCCATAGGGGAACCCTTTTTGGTGCTGGGTAGAACCCTTTGTAGGGCCACATATGCCTGCAAATCACATTATGCTGGCTTGCAAAGTGATGTGTAATTCCTATTGGAATGCAGCCAGAGTTATCCAACAAGTGGAGCTGTTAATCACCAGCAACCTGCATTCAGAATGACTGCCAGGGTAGGAAGATTGAATACTGAGACTATTTCAATCATCTAAACTGGAACAATCGTCTCAGTAACAGGTGCAATACATCCAATTACTAACAGATTGTATTAGTTTAGAAAACTCTATGTTATTTATCTTGTGTAGTATAAAATTAATCAATCAATCAATGTACATGCAAAACCACAGATATTACAGTAAAACAAACAATTCTGAAAATCTCCTCGCAATAGAGCATGCTGGGAAATATAATGTAGAACCCTTCTTGCCTTCAAAAGAATCATCAAAGAACCCTTTCTTCCAAAAATGGTTCTTAGGATGTTAAAGGTTCTATGTAGAACACTTTGACTTACAAAGAACCCTTTTGGAACCCTTTTTTTCTAAGAGTGTGCAGGGACTGCTCTACTATGAACCAGCTGAGGAGGTGTGAGGAAGGTTGAGGAGGTGTGGGTGGGGGTGGGGGTAAAGAGAGAGCATCTCTATTCTTAATGCCCCTCTGCCCTGGGGGAAACCTAGAGGGGCACCGGAGGGGCATCTCTTGTCTATTATCCCCCTACCTCAACATCTCTTTAACATTTAAAATGCACTATCTCCCAGAGCTTGGTGAAATTAAAGTTTAGTTTGAATTCCTCCATTTTGGTAACCCTGCTCTGTTATGGATGTTGGGGTTTTTAATTTTTTATTTAAGTAGGCCACAATCTCTCTTGGTTGAGTTGTTCCTGCTTATGTGGGCCAACTCTTATGTTACGAAGGCCCCGGATTTTAGATTCTGATCAGGCTATGGTTATGCACTTTTTAGACCTGACAAGGCTGTTTCGGTACTTATGCTGCTCTGTAGGTTAAATGTTTTCTACCTCCTCATATCTCAAGCCTAATCTGAATAATTCTTCCATTTAGGTGGTCCAATCCCGGTTTCATTTTCTGATGGTCTGTCTATGTTTTGGTTGTGGTTTCTTGTTTTCCTGTATGTCACTTGCCCATCAGGGAGAGGTGGACCCCAGCTGTGATGAAAGGGAAGTGATTCATAATTCATGGGGTTGTAAATGTAGGCACCCAGGCTAATGGACTATGTGGCGTTATGTAATGAAATACAGCAGAATTATATTTAAGAATATTTTAGCACCCTTTAATAGGAGCCAAGGCTTTCTAATAAATTCCAAATCTATTGCTAAACAGAGCATGTTAATGTCATCATTTCCTTATGCAAGAAACCCCTGTCTGTGTACAACCATGTTCGGTGACTAAGTGCTAGAAACCAGAAAATACATGATTGGGCACTCTAGATTGATTAACTGGTTTAATTTTACCACATAATTGAATCTGTTATTAGTGAAACGTTATTTGTACCAGGGGCATACACTCTGAGGGTATCATTATGTCTATCATTATTTTAAATGTGTGTTTATCTATAAAATGACCCTTGAGATGAGGCAACTATCTAAGTTTTGCATGCTTTATATGATCATAGATTAATGTATAAATTAGTGCCTGAGAGAGAGAGAGACAGAGAGAGAGAGAGAGAGAGAGAGTTGAGATAGACAGACAGACAGACAGACAGACAGACAGACAGACAGACAGACAGACAGACAGGAGATAGAGAGAGAACACGGGCAGGAACGGCACCCTGGGGAAGATATACATGTTTTCCTTTGTTCTGCTGCCACACTGAAAAAGGCTGCATCAATGAAGTCGACTGTTTCCAGATATAAACAAAGAAGGAAGAGTGAGGGTTTCTGGAAGGGTCTCACCCCTCTCCTCCACTCGACCATCTTTTCCAGGGAACACAAAGAGCATTATGTATGACGCCCCAGAAGGTCTCTGAGCATACTCTGCTCCTCCACACAATGTCACCCAGGCACCCTGCACAGGAATACACAACGCCTCACAATAACACACATGGATACATACGAATCAATGAGGGGTTATGAGGTGATCATTGCTTCATACTTTTTGTATTGTGGTGTGATTAACAACCACTTACCTCAGAGATATGACATAGTCCTTTCTCTCAATAGAAGATTAAAAACTATGATGGGAGTCACAAAGGAAGTCAGACTTATTGTGCCGTTTTCTTTTGAAGTGTCAAAGGGAAGTGACCCTTGAATATTTCATTTATATTTCTTTGGATTTCCTCATGTAGCCTGTGTGAAATTTTCTCCCCATGAAATTCAATGAAGGGATGTAAAGATAAGAACGGGTCAAGTTACAAATATCAACCATGGCCCGTATCCACAAAGCATCTCAGAGTAGGAGTGCTGATCTAGGATCTGTCCATACAGTCTTATTCATTATGATCCTAGATCCGCACCTCTACTCTGAAGCGCATTGTGGATACGGGCCCAGGTGTGTTTTTCAGATAAAGTTAGAATCATGTAAAACGATAGGGGTGCTATTGAACCACAGCCTGCTGAACCACAGCCTGCTGAATCACAGCCTGCTGAGAGGTATCTGATGGCGTGCCCAGATAAGCTATTGAAAATAAAAAACAAGAGGCACATTATATGTTTTCATATTTCC
Organism: Salvelinus fontinalis; assembly: GCF_029448725.1. Classification (NCBI taxonomy): domain Eukaryota; kingdom Metazoa; phylum Chordata; class Actinopteri; order Salmoniformes; family Salmonidae; genus Salvelinus; species Salvelinus fontinalis. The sequence continues at coordinate 49,297,819 of NC_074667.1, read as the reverse complement.
TCATATTACGGTAACAGAACATTCAACCATGAATCCGAGATAAGATGAAAGGTACATTTCACCTTTGTACTTTGTTCGTCTATCTGTTTGATATTATCTCAAATAAAATAAAACAAAACATTATTGGTCACATACACATATTTAGCAGATGTTATTGCGGGTAGCTAAATGCTTTTGTCTTCCTAGCTCCAACAGTGCAGCAGTATCTAACAATTCACAACAATTCACAGATCTAAAAGTAAAAGAATGGAATTAAGAAATATATAAATATTAGGACGAGCGATGTCGGAGTGGCATTGACTCAAATAAAGTAGAACACAGTATTTTTTAAATATTTATTTATTGAACCTTTATTTAACTAGGCAAGTCAGTTAAGAACAAATTCTTATTTACAATGACCGCCTACCGGGGAACAGTGGGCTAACTGCCTTGTTCAGGGGTTGTAACGAACGTCGTCGGGAGAAGGAGAAGAGGACCAAGGTGCAGCGTGGTAAGTATTCATAATACGTTATTTTAATAAATATGAACACTCTAACAAAACAACAACACGACAAACGAACAGTTCTGTAAGGTGACGAAAAACACTAAACAGAAAATAATCACCCACAACTCAGTGGGAAAACAGGCTACCTAAATATGGTTCTCAATCAGAGACAACGATAGACAGCTGCCTCTGATTGAGAACCACACACGGCCAAACACAAAGAAATAGACAACATAGAACACCAGACATAGAATGCCCCGCCAAACTCACACCCTGACCAACCAAAATAGAGACATAAAAAGGATCTCTACGGTCAGGGCGTGACAGGGGCAGAACAACAGATTTTTACCTTGACAGTACATACAGTACATATGAAATGAGTAAAGCAGAATGTAAACTTTATTAAAGTGACTAGTGTTCCATTATTAAAGTGACGAGTGATTCCATGTCTATGTACATAGGGCAGCAGCCTCTAACGTGAAGGTAACTGGGTGGTAGCTAGCAAGTGATGGCTATTTAACAGTCTGATGGCCTTGAGCAGTTTTTCAGACTCTTGGTCCCAGCTTTGATGCACCTGTACTGACATCGCCTTCTGGATGATAGCGGGGTGAACAGGCAGTGGCTCACGTGGTTGATGTCCTTGATGATCTTTTTGGCCTTCCTGTGACATCGGGTGGTGTGGGTGTCCTGGAGAGCAGGCAGTGTGCCCCCGGGGATGCGTTGGGCAGACCTCACTACCCTCTGGAGTGCCCTGTGGTTGCGGGCGTTGCAGTTGCCGTACCAGGCGGTGATACAGCCCGACAGGATGTTCAAAATTGTGCATCTGTAAAAGTGTGTGAGGGTCTAAGCAGCCAAGCCAAATTTCTTCAGCCTCCTGAGGTTGAAGAGGCACTGTTGCGCCTTCTTCACCACACTGTTTGTGTGGGTGGACCATTTCAGATCGTCAGTGATGTGTACACTGAGGAACTTGAAGCTTTTCACTCTCTCCACTGCAGTCCAGTCGATGTGGATAGGGGCGTGCTCCCTTTGCTGTCTCCGAAGTCCATGATCAGCTCCTTCATTTTGTTGACTTTGAGGGAGAGGTTATTTTCCTGGCACCACTCCACCAGGGCCCTCACCTCCTCCCTTTAGTCTGGCTCGTCATTGTTGTTAATCAGGCCTATTACTGTTGTGTCGTCTGCAAACTTGATAATTCAGTTGGAGGCATGCGTGGCCAGGCAGATCATGGGTGATCAGGGAGTGCAGGAGGCGGATGAGCACGTGTTTAGCTTGTCCGGGAGCAAGACGTAGGTGTCCGCAACGTGGCTGGTTTTCCCTTTGTAATCCGTGATTGTCTGTAGACCCTGCCACATACGTCTCGTGTCTGAGCCGTTGAATTAGGACTCCACTTTGTCTCTGTACTGACGTTTTGCCTGTTTGATTACCTTACAGTGGGAATAACTACGCTGTTTGTATTCCACCATGTCCCCAGTCACCTTGCCGTGGTTAAAAGCGAAGGTTTCTCTTTTAGTTTTGCGCGATCTACCCATGGTTTTTACTGCCATCAACCCATGGTTTTTGGCTTGGGTAGGTTTTAATAGTCGCAGTGGGAACAACATCCCCTAAACACTTCTTGATGAACTCAGTCACCGTGTCCGTGTATACCTCACTGTTATTCTTAGAGGCAACCCGCAACATATCCCATGATCAAAACAATCTTGAAGCATGGATTCCGATTGATCAGACCAGCGTTGAATAGACCTTAGAAAGGGTACTTCCTGTTTGAGTTTCTGTCTATAGGAAGGGAGGGGCAGAGTGGAGTTGTGATCTAATTTGCCGAAGGGGCAAGGGGCCTTGTAGCAGTGGTCGAGTGTTTCTGAAGCATGTGTAGGTAGAGTTATTAAAGTGACTATGCATAGATAATGACAGAGAGTAGCAGCAGCGTAAAATAGGGTGGGGCGGGAAATGCAAATAGTAGCCATTTGATTAGATGTTCAGGAGTCTTGTGGCTTGCGGGTAGAAGCTGTTTAGAAGCCTCTTGGACCTAGACTTGGCGCTCCGGTATCGCTTGCCATGCGGTAGCAGCGAGAACATTCTATGACTAAGGTGGCTGGAGTCTTTGACAATTTTTAGGGCCTTCCTCTGACACTGCCTGGTATAGAGGTCCTGCACGGCAGGAAGCTTGACCCCAGTGATGTACTGGGCCGTTCGCACTACTCTCTGTAGTGCCCTGCGGTTGAAAGCCGAGCAGTTGCCATACCAGGCAGTGATGCAACCAGTCAGGATGCTCTTGATGGTGCAGTTGTAAAACCTTTTGAGGATCTGAAGACCCATGCCAAATCTTTTCAGTCTCCCGAGGGGCAATAGGTTTTGTTGTGCCCCCTTCACGACTGTCTTGGTGTGCTTGGATCATGTTAGTTTGTTGGTGATATGGACATCAAGAACCTTGAAGCTCTCAACCTGCTCCACTACAGCCCCGTCGATGAGAATGGGGGCGTGCTCGGTCCTCCTTTTCCTGTAGTCCACAATCATGTCCTTTGTCTTGATCATGTTGACGGAGAGGTTGTTGTCCTGGCACCACACGGCCAGGTCTCTCGTTGTCAGTGATCAGTCTTACCACTGTTGTGTCATCAGCAAACTTAATGATGGTGTTGGAGTCGTGCCTTGCCGTGCAGTCATGAGTGAACAGGGAGTACAGGAGGGAACTGACCACTCACCCCTGAGGGTGTGTTGAGGATCAGCGTGGCGGATGTGTTGTTACCTACCTTTACTATTTGGGGGTGGCCCGTCAGGAAGTCCAGGATCCAGAGGCAGAGGGAGGTGTTTGGTCCCAGGGTCCTTAGCTTATGATGCGATGTGAATGGATTGTATTCATTCTCCTGCCTCACTGCACCAAAATTGCTGAATGAGTCACTAGTGCACGACAATAATTTTACATGAAAGTTGCCAATATCGCTTGTGTTTTACGTCTGTGGACTGCAAAGGAGACTGTAAGCCTGATCCACCCTGCTCTAAACTAGCTTCTCCTATAAAAGAGGGCTTACATTTTTCCACAGGTACTCAATGAACATCCATAGCTTTGTATTGCACACACTCAATACAGATATCCAAGATCATAAATCCAAGTAAAATAGATGACAGCTGTATGATATGTGAGGTTTCAGAGGGGGGAAAACAAGATTCATTTAGAATTCAGCCGGGCCATGCAGAGGAGTACCGAGAGTTCAGACAAATATTGGTTTTGTGTCAAAAAGCCACTTAAAAGTTAGATGTGTTAATCTTGTTGCTAATGGCCCTCTGAACATCTCCTTAATATTCTCCCCCCAGTCTCCTCAAACAGAGGTTGTCCCCACAAGGTTAATTAGTAGTGGATCCCCTAACATTCTCAAAGTGATGAGGGCTTCAATGTAGGAGGTACATACCTCCACACAACACTGGCAAACAAGGTTAATGGGCCTCCAAAATCTCTCTCTCTCACCCGCATTCCTCTACACACAGTGTGTTACTTTTTACTAGTGTTGGTAATTAACAAGATTGAGGTGTGTCTGGGGCAATTATGCCCATTGATAAGATATAAACAGAATTTTAGCCAAGACACAGCAACAATATGGCAAGCCTGTAAATCATAGGTGTTTTTTTCTCTTGTTCCCACTACATTAGTGAATAACTAATTGACTTGCTTGTGTAATAATATGACCAAAATGACATAGAGCACTATTGGGTCACATATGAAAATTTATCAGCCACACATAATAAAAATAAAATAAGAACATGCCTCAGAAAGATGTTTCTATTCATGCCTAATTCAGGCCATGTTTTTGATGTAACTGATTGTGAAGGAGCTGTTGTACTTGCCAAACATACCCTCGAGAGAGACAGCAGCAGAGTACATAAGCAGTTATTCTGAGAAAAACAAACAGAGACATCCCTCACAAAGGTACAGTTGAAGTCGGAAGTTTACATACACTAAGTTGACTTTGCCTTTGAACAGCTTGGAAAATACCAGAAAATGATGTCATGGCTTTAGAAGCTTCTGATAAGCTAATTGACATCATTTAAGTCAATGGGAGGTTTATCTGTGGATGTATTTCAAGGCCTACCTTCAAACCCAGTGTCTCTTTGCTTGACATCATGGGAAAAGCAAAAGAAATCAGCCAAGACCTCAGAAAAAAAACCTGTAGACCTCCACAAGTCTGGTTCATCCTTGGGAGCAATTTCCAAACGCCTGAAGGTACCACGTTCATCTGTACAAACAATAGTACGCAAGTATAAACACCATGGGACCACACAGCCGTCATACCGCTCAGGAAGGAGACGCGTTCTGTCTCCTAGAGACGAACGTACTTTGGTGCGAAAAGTACAAATCAATCCCAGAACAACAGCAAAGGACCTTGTGAATATGCTGGAGGAAACAGGTACAAAAGTATCTATATCCACAGTAAAACGAGTCCTATATCGACATAACCTGAAAGGTCGCTCAGCAAGGAAGAAGCCACTGCTCCAAAACTGCATATAAAAAACAGACTACAGTTTGCAACTGCACATGTGGACAAATATGGTCGTTTTTGGAGAAATGTCCTCTGGTCTGATGAAACAAAATAGAACTTTTTGGCCATAATGACCATTGTTATGTTTGGAGGAAAAAGGGGAGGCTTGCAAGCCGAAGAGCACCATCCCAACCCTGAAGCACAGGGGTGGCAGCATCATGTTGTGGGGGTGCTTTGCTGCAGGAGGGACTGGTGCACTTCACAAAATAGATGGCATCATGAGGATGGACAATTATGAGGATATATTGAAGCAAGATCTCAAGACATCAGTCAGGAAGTTAAAGCTTGGTCGCAAATGGGTCTTCCAAATGGACAATGACCCCAATCATACTTCCAAAGTTGTGGCAAAATGGCTTAAGGACAACAAAGTCAAGTTATTGGAGTGGCCATCACAAAGCCCTGACCTCAATCCTATAGAAAATTTGTGGGCAGAACTGAAAAGCCATGTGCGAGCAATGAGGCCTACAAACCTGACTCAGTTACACCAGCTTTGTCAGGAGGAATGGGCCGGAATTCACCCAACTTATTGTGGGAAACTCGAGGAAGGCTACCTGAAACGTTTGACCCAAGTTAAACAATTTAAAGGCAATGCTACCAAATGCGAATTGAGTGTATGTAAACTTCTGACCCACTAGGAATGTGATTAAAGAAATAAAAGCTGAAATAAATTATTCTCTCTACTATTATTTATAATTATTTCACATTCTTAAAATAAAGTGGTGATCCTAGCTGACCAAAGACAGGGATTTTTTCCTAGGATTAAATGTCAAGAATTGTAAAAAACTGAGTTCAAATGTATTTGGCTAAGGTGTATTTAAACTTCCAACTTCAACTGTATCTGTGTCAAAAATTACTTTGCATCAAGAGTCACACTTCAAAACTGACCTTGAATAATGGGTGTTTTCCCTGTTTCCCCAGAGTATACAGGATCACAGCACTAAGTATCATGTGACCCCATGTGTCCTCACTCCTCCCCTCGCTCCACTGTGATCGCTGTTGGCACGGCGTGATTTATCACACCAATATCCCCCTCACCACTGCCCTGATTGCTTTGATAACTTTATTGACATTTCTTCAGATCCCACGGAACGCACAGGTCCCATGCCTTTTTCAAGGGTGTCCCGGGACTACATGGACTTAAATGATAATCATCCTCAAGCATGTGCCTGGAGTTTTATGTGCCTCTATCATGTTGACTATTTATGTATTCAGCACAGTGGCCCAACTCCAATATCTCTCTCTTCTCTCCTCCCTCCCAGCTCCTCATCCTCAGTGCTATTCCCCCAGAGAGAGGGGGATAAGAGAAATCCAGCTGCTTCTCTGAGGTCACAGGCAGAACTGGAGCTGATGTGGCAGAGGTTTGTAAGGGAATGAAAAGGAGAATAGGAGCAGCTAAGAGTTTTAAGTATGACCCATTCCTCCTTTGGAGATGAAGGTGGCACAGCGTGCAGTGAGGAGCTTGAGAAGAATTTGGCTTTCTGACTCTCTCATATGCACATCTAAGCCCTTTCCAGTCTCTGCTGGTCTGGCCTGGCAGTCAGTGCATACATCAGGTGCTGTGTTTGGTATTGGTTATGAGATTCCAGCTCCCCAGACAGTGCAGTGAGGTATGCAGTGTGTGATATTCAAGACTGAAATAAAACAGGGGCCGCTTTTGAGGCAGAAAATCAGACATTTTTATCGTAGTGTTTTTTTGTAACGTTTGTTTAATGTATTTGTTTGATTAAATTAAGCAAGCCACATTAACAGATTGAACACACCTATGTGTTAGATACCTCTATTTCAAAACATGTTGTCAGCCTAATGCTTGTGAAATGTTGCAAATTATATAGATTCTTAAAATACCTACAGATTTTTAAACACATTCTCTCACTAGCAAACTTGAAATGTTTTACATTTTAGCTGTGATAATTATTTAATCAAGATAAATCTTCAACAATTTCCCATACAGACCCTTCATGTTATTCCTATAATAAAATGAATGCCTCCAGCTGAGTGGATAGTTATCTCTGATTTCAGGCTCTGGGAAGGATGTGCAGGTTGTGTAGGGTTTTTGTACTGACTCAACCTCTTTAGCGCAATTGATAGAGCATGGCTCCTGCAACGCCAGGATGGTGGATTCAATTTCCGTGGCCACCTATGTATAAAAAAAGTATGCAGACATGACTGTAGGTCGCTGTGGATAAAAGTGTCTGCTAAATGTTATATATTGTATATGTTCACTCCAAATACAACATGTAGGCACATAATTGCTTTTTACACCACATACTGTATAGTACCAGTACCAGTCAACAGTACCAGTCAAAAGTTTGGGAACACTACTCATTCAAGGGTTTTTCTATATTTGTACAATTTTTCTACATTGTAGAATAATAGCAAAGACATCAAAACTATTAAATAACACATATGGAATCATGTGTTATATAGGCTCCCGGGTGGCGCAGTGGTCTAGGGCACTGCATCGCAGTGCTAGCTGCGTCACCAGAGTCTCTGGGTTCGCGCCCAGGCTCTGTCGCAGCCGGCCGCAACCGGGAGGTCCGTGGGGCGACGCACAATTGGCATAGCGTCGTCCGGGTTAGGGAGGGTTTGGCCGGTAGGGATATCCTTGTCTCAGTATGTAAAAATGTAATAAAAAAATGTATGCACTCTACGCTCTGGATAAGAGCGCCTGCTAAATGACTAAAATGTAAAATGTAATGTATGAAACAAATCAAAATCAATGTGCAAAGTTTCATCAAGGCAAAGGGTGACTACTTTGAAGAATATAAAATATATTTGGATTTGTTTAACACTTTCTTGGTTACTACATGATTCCAGACGTGTTATTTCATAGTTTTGATGTCTTCCCTATTATTCTACAATGTAGAAAATAGTAAAAATAAAGAAAATCCCTTGAATGAGTAGGTGTGTCTGTCACACCCTGATCTGTTTCACCTGTCTTTGTGCTTGTCTCCACCCCCTCCAGTTGTCACACATCTTCCCCATTATCCCCTGGGTACTTATACCTGTGTTCTCTGTTTGTCTGTGGCCAGTTTGTCTTGTTTGTCAAGTCAACCAGCGTTCTGTCTCAGCTCCCTCTTTTCCTCAGTCTCTCTTTTCTCGCCATTCTGGTTTTGACCTTTGCCTGTCCTGACTATGAGCCCGCCTGCCTGACCACTCTGCCTGCCCCTGAGCCTGCCTGCCATCCTGTACCTTTGCCCCACCACTCTGGATTATTGTCCCATGCCTGCCTTGACCTGTCGTTTGCCTCCAATGTTGCTGTAATCAACATCGTTACTTCAACACAGTCTGCATTTGGATCTTACCTGAAACGTGATAGTGTCCAAACTTTGACTGGTAGTGTTGGTCCAAAGCAAACAAACAGAAAGTCATTTGTACAGCCAGGAAAATAAAATGGTAAATCTAGACATTTCTAAAAAGACTGTATTTATGACTATTACCATATTATTGGGGTTACAGATATACTCGTGTGGAGAGCTGGGGAGGAGGACTTAGACTCATACATAAACATTGATTTGACACTGGGGGCACTAGAGTGGGACAAAAAAGATGATTAATTATTTTTGCATTCTATCATATGAAAAGATGTACTGAGCACAGAATGACCATGCATTCTGATCTCCATCATGGGTCATAATGGTATCTCTCTCCCATTTTAATTTCCTCTTCAGGCAGCAGGTTTACGTTCTCTGTGACTAAGCTCCTAGATTCCCTGCCCGTTGACTCAGCAGTTAAGTGCATTAATTCCCCATCTCTCTGACTCATTTGGTATGCTGGCGGATAGAAAACAAGGACTTCCTGTGGCTGCCTAATGCTACATAAAGCTGTGAGCAAACATACGATAAAACTGAGTGTGAAAGCAGGGCTTTGACAGGGATAACAGCACAGTAACAAGACCGGCAGCCATTTTGAAACTCTGTCCCTGAGGGTATCATATACTGCATTCAAAGAGGCACCATTGCACATCCAAGTGTGCCTCGCAATGTCTTTCTTTTTCAGACAGGGAGACAGAGTGCAGGCATAGGAGTGGGGAGTTAATGAACTGAAATGAGCCTATTTGCATTGAGCCAGAGGAGAGTGGCTGGGGCCTTTAATGTGAGCAGGGTGAATCTAAAAAGAAGACGCAAAGTCTTAAGATCCTCTCTCTCAGGATGGAAAAGCTTTTTCAGGGATGCCCATAGGGCCCAAGGCTGTTCAGGCTGACAATCAGCCTGTGAGGAGAGGGTTGGAAGGAGGATTATTCAGTTGGCCCTCTCTCTTTTCTAGTCGGTGATACGCCACACCAAGCAGCCCATTTAATGAGACGGCACCGCCTAGCAGTCAATGTCTCATTGACTTATGAAGAGGTCCCCGGGACGTTCATCATTAGCACCGCGCAGAACTCAGGGTTCAAACTCGGTGGCGAAAAATGGGGTTTACAGACTGTTCAGAGAGAGGAGAAAAAGAAAGAGACAGACAGAGAGACAGACAGACAGAGACCAAGAGAGGGACAGATAGAAACAGAGACATGAAGACAGAGAGAGGCAATGGAGACCAGATTCCACTGGGCAGGCCCTGAGATCTCAGTCCCATGCAGTGAGCCCTGTGGGTTGGTAGTGAAGCCCTGCTGTTACATAAGTGTGAGGGAAGGGTGAGCAGACCACACAGCCTTCTGGGATCTGTGGCTCTCCTCTTCGTGCCTATGGCCTGCTGAGTGGAAATTGGCTTTGTATTATGGAGGAAAACCACAAAACACTTGCGGTGCCTCCCTTGACTCTCTTATGGGAATAGTGGTGGGAGCGAGGGAGATCAGATGTGCGACATCATTATCTCCCTCTTAGAGTAACGCTGAACATGGTTGTAGAAAAGACCAGAGGTGTTAATGAGGTTGGACATAAACAGGAGCTGCATAGACGTTTCAGTGCTGTTTCTAATGACTATAAAGCTAGAGAAAATGTATCCTTCGCTGACTAATTAATGCTGGAACTCACATCATTATCTACATTGTGAATGAAATCACTGCATTTGATTTGAGAGATTGTGTCCTATTGTTCTAAGCCCACAAGTTCCTTTACTTCCCCTGTCCATCTATTCTATCCTTCTTTCCTTTCAAATCAAATCACATTTTTATTTGTCACATGCGCCGAATACAACAGGTGTAGGTAGACCTTACAGTAAAATGCTTACTTACAAGCTCTTAACCAACAATGGAGTTTTAAGAAAATACTTATAAAAAAAGTAAGAGATAAGAATAACAAATAAGAGCAGCAGTAAATAACAATAGCGGGGCTATATACAGCGGGTACCGGTACAGAGTCAATGTGTCACTGTGTCCCTTTGTCCATTCTTCCTTTGATGCCAAGTAAAATAATCTGCACATCATCTCAATGCAAATATCACACCATATCTGTACCATCTCATCTCTCAAAGGTAAGTATAACTTTCATAACCATCAGAGAGTGTATAATGTTTTTAATGTTGGAATAAGAACACTATGGAATGACATTGAGGAAGTTATCACATTGACATGTTACATTGTCCATGTCTGAATGTTCTCTTTTTACACCCCAGGAACAATGAGAGACCTGCAACGGGGTGTTGAGATGAAGGCAAGAAGCCTGTGTGGCATGCAGCCACAAATTGGAATGTGTGTTATGGAAAGAGTGACACTCTGCTACAAATTATGATAACCAGTAACAGATTTGGCACCTATACTAATTCCAAAGTAACTGCTAAAGTATAAACAGATTGTAAATCAGGAATACAACAAGCCACGTTTCTTTCCCGCCAGGGACAAAATACACATTTGCTTGTTCTGTGAGAGAGAACATCATCCTAAATGAAAAAAATGTAATTGCATGAGTCAGACACGTTGGTATTCTGAAAGGCATGTCCATCTGGATTAAAAGGAAACCATAAAGCCTGTTGATCACTCTGGTTGATTTGATCTGTTATTGAAATTGTATAGCCTACTGAATTGAAAATTCCAATTTCACGACAACAATGCATTGATACTATGGCACAGGGATTTTCATACATTAGGCACAATTTGTTGACAGAATCAAATATTGTGCAGAGCCAGCATCTTTACTTCATTTTTGCTCTTGCCTTGGTTATAAATTAGAGAAAGGCCAGAACTCCCAGAGAATATTTTACTTTACGGAATATGGATCACTGACTATTGAAAGCTCTACCCAAACGAGAGAGGTTGGTTGGCAAAGCAAAGAATAGAATAAACAGGAAGCAAATTCACCTCATTTGCCATTATAACATTTCCCACATTTGTACATGTCAAAAGTGGAATTCATTTTCACAGCCGAACAGCTTTGTTTATTTGACCGAAACAGGGCTGGAGAAAACACACTCATCTTTTTTTCGAGAGGTGCTTCATCACCTTCTCCTCCCCTCTGTCTCGCCCTCCCTCGTCTGCTGCTGACACTGATCATTTCTAAGCGTGTGTTTCTCTCACTCTCTGTCATAATCACTGCTCTTTATGATCACTTTGCCCTTTCTGCCCTTTAAAGATGTCAGGGTAATGAGTGCTCTGGAGTACTGGGTGAGTGGGTTATTTAGCTATTCAGTCGAGCTCACACAATCCTTGTCTACTGAGGAGAGTGGCAGCCTGGTGCAGCACTGAATACACAAGGTCATTAAAGCGAAATGAGCTGGAGGCTCAAAACAGATGAGATACCAATCTGGGCACAGGGGTAGAAGTAACATAGTAAAGGTAAATCTGTCTCCTTCCAGTTGGCATGGTATGTTTAATATGGTATGTATTAATTTGTGGATCCGTTTAATCTGATATGTTATAAATTACAATTCGTATGATATGTTACAAATTCCAAATTCTTGTGGCTAACTTTAGCTAGGTGGCTAACATTATCTAGGGTTGGGTTTAGAGGTTAAGGTTAGGGTTAAGGTTAGGGTTAGGGGAAGAGTTCGCTTACATGCTAAGTAGTTACAAAGTAGCTAGAAAGTAGTAAGTAGTTGCAATGTTGCTAATTAGATTAAATGCTCAAGTTGTTTGTGATGTGATTCAAACACGCAACCTTTGGGTTGTTAGACATTTGCATTATATGCCAACCTCCTTCCTTTTGTTATTGCTTCAGTAACCTGCTGTCTTATTTAACCATACCAAAAGTAACATATCATACTCATTTGAGTGTGACAGATTTACATTTACTATGTTACGTCTAGTCAATGAGACCAGGCTGAAGATACACCTTTGACAATGTGCATGTTCTCTATTAACTTCACTCATCTTTCTGCCCCTGTAATTTACTGTCCAGTAATATGTGTAAATACAGCTTTCAGTGAGGGAGGACTGTTTGCACATACATTATTTGACTGATATGGCATGGCATATGACCTGCAGATGATAGATCTCTTTTAACAAATTAAAAGTTCTGTCTGGATTGTACTCTGAAGGTGACCAGTTTCAGGAAGCTAGGCATATGTCGCACGTCACTACTTCACAGGAGAGGCATTTGAACATATTTATGATTTATATATTATAATGCGTTTTTTTGGTAGAAATGCCTTCTGGAACATGTGCACTTTCATGTGAAATTTCATGTGCCTTAATAACAAACGTGTATGCCATTTGTAAATATGAATAAAAGTGTTAAATTACGAGCCTAGTTGGTTTAGCCACGGAAAAAGTGAGGGACCTTCCCGCAATCCATGATTGGCTGAGATAATGGACAGGCTGGACATGCCAAGAGGTGAGTTCGGATTGGTCTGCCATGTATTACGCTTCTATAACATGAGCTGCTCAGTATGTGTGAATAATCCTTTCTACCGTGGATTTTATGAAAGATACAGTAGCCATCGAGAACCGTTAAAGTGTTGCTACTGCTCTCAACAACATTGCTGCTCTGAATTTAGCAGGCGCTATCGACAAATGTTAGTGAGAAAAAGTTCTGATGGACTACTTTCTGGAGGACGATCGTGACTCTGAAAATGAATCAGACAGTGAGGAAATATCTGACTTAGGTAATAACAGTTTCATGGAACCAGACATTGTCGAGTGTTCTGATGACAGTGATGGGGAAGAAACGGCGATCAACAGTGTTGCTGTCACGATAGAAGTTGAGTTTTGAAATCAGTGGAATGTCCGGTGGAAGCAGAGTATGAGAAGGAGATGGAGAAAAGTCTGGCGTTTGACTGCATCCGTGACAGAGAGGGAGAAAGATCTGATGATTCTTATGGCATTGCACAAGGCCAGTGTGAACCGGAGTAACTTGACACAATGGGTCCAGCAAGCTGTACAAACAAAAGGGTAACAACACAGGACGTCTTACTTAGTTAAAGGCGGACAATCACGGACTACAAAAAGAAAATCAGCCATGTGACGGACACCGACGTCTTGCTTCCAGACAAACTAAACACCTTCTTTGCCCGCTTTGACGATAATACAGTGCCACCGACGCACTGCCAACTCTCCCTATCCCAGTCTGCTGTCCACACATGCTTCAAGATGGCCATCTTTGTTCCTGTACGCAATAATGAAAAGGTAACTGAACTGAATGACATGTCAAAATGAAGTGCTTTGAGAGACAACACTGGGGCCCCACAAGGGTGCATGATCAGCCCCCTCCTGTACTCTCTGTTCACCCATGACTGCATGGCCATGCACGCCTTCAACTCAATCAACAAGTTTGCAGACGACACAACAGTAGTAGGCCTGATCACCAACAACGACGAGACAGCCTACAGGGAGGAGGTGAGGGCACTCAGAGTGTGGTGTCAGGAAAACAACCTCTCACTCAACATCAACAAAACAAAGGAGATGATCGTGGACTTCAGGAAAACGCAGAGGGAGCACCCCCCTATCCACATCGACGGGATAGCAATGGAGAAGGTGGAAAGTTTTAAGTTCCTCGGCGTACACATCACGGACAAACTGAAATGGGCCACCCAAACAGACAGTGTGGTGAAGAAGGCTCAACACCGCCTCTTCAACCTCAGGAGGCTGAAGAAATTTGTCTTGTCACCTGAAACTTTTACAGATGCACAATCGAGAGCATCCTGTCGTGCTGTATCACCACCTGGTACGGCAACTTCACCACTCACAACCGCAAGGCTCTCCAGAGGGTGATGCGGTCAACGCATCACCGGGGGCAAACTACCTGCCCTCCATTACACCTACAGCACCTGATGTCACAGGAAGGCCAAAAAGATCATCAAGGACAAGAACCACCCAAGCCACTGCCTGTTCACCCCGCAACCATCCAGACAGCGAGGTCAGTACAGGTGCATCAAAGCTGGGACTGAGAGACTGAAAAAAAGCTTCTATCTCAAGGCCATCAAACTGTTGAATAGCCATCACTAACACAGAGAGACTACTGCCTACATACAGACCTTGAAATCATTGGCCACTCTAACAAATGGATCACTAGTGACTTTATTAATGCCACTTTAATAATTATGTTGACATAACTTGCATTACTCATCCCATATGCACATACTGCATTTTATACCATCTATTGCATCTTGCCAATGCTGCTCGGTCATTGCTCATCCATATATTTTTGTGTACATATTGTTATTCTATCCCTTTACTTATATTTGTGTGTATTATGTAGTTGTTGTGGAATTAGATTACTTGTTGATATTGCTGCACTGTCGGAACTTGAAGCACAAGCATTTCGCTACACTCGCAATAACATCTGCTAACCACTGTATGTGACCAATAAAATTAGATTTTGCATATCTAAATATTCATATTGTCAATTGCCTAATATGCACTTTTTTCATATATTTTATCGTTGAAATGTTATATTTCTGTTTAACGACTGGTACAGTGGCATAATACATTGGCAAATCAGGCAGATTGTATTGGCGAAAATGTGGTCTTATTGTAACGCCCACTTCCGCCAGCCTTCCTATCAGCGGTCAGATTGCGCGCACGCGGTCTTTCTCTTTCCCCGTCAACATGGCGGCATCCATGGCATCACAGGCTGTAGCAAGAGGTTTACGCGGAGCAAGTGCTAAGTACTTATTTCTTGACAAATTCAAGGTACTGACATAATTTAAAATGTTGACAATAGGCTTTTCATTACGCTTTTACTGTCACTGAGAACTCACCAAACTCGCTGCTGTAGCCAGAACTGACAGATCAAAATTGAGAAACAGCTCGCTGTAGTAGCAGTCCATTATTACCTAACCATCGATGCAATTGAAATGAAATATCTTAAAACGAAACTTATTTCCATGGAAGTAAACTGTTGTTGGAACACTAGAGCACTGTCAGTAGACTTTAGTCACGAACATCATGCATGCAGTCTAGCCATTGTTGTATTGCACATAGTGATTTGAGTATCAAGTTTAATTGACAATAGTATAGAACTGCTGAATAATGTGGTTATTTGTGTGGCAGACAGCATTTTATTTGCAAGGTTGATAAACAAAAAATAATTAAATCGAGGTGCCTCAAATGAATTCAACTGTTATGTGATATTGATTGACCTCTGTTTTTCCCTGGGTAACTCACTATTCTACCTTTGCTTCTATAGCGGTTAATAGTAATGTCAGCTTTCAAGATGGGGTAATGGTGCAAAGGTTGTTTCCTATTTGTACTTTAAACATAATGTATGTAGATAAAGTGTCCCTGTTTGACTGATTGTTGCGAAATGGATTTTTTTGTCAGTTGCAACTTCAGTCAGGTCACTAGTTTATAATACACTTTGTTAGATGAATCAGAATAGTTTTACATTTGGTGGATACGTTTTCTAAGAATACAAAATAGTAACGTGTTAGGCCATGAGATTGCAGAACAGCATGTCAATCAGCACACTAAGGGCAACCAGATTGAAACAAGTTGCATCATATGAACTCAAACTAGCATAGATTGACAGATTGTCGGTGCCTCTTTTAGCCTAGGCTAGTTGGACTTTTGGAGTCTCCTATGTTGACTTTTTATTTTGTGCTTTTGCACTTTGTGCATCATGACATATGTTTTCAGAGTTATAGCAGTTTGTCAGTGACACTTGGGGATAGAGAATAACTTGGGAGTGGATGAGGCTTGATGTCTTTGTTTACTATATCCAGACCTCATTGATATAGATTCACACAATTACTCCAGCAGTGTTATGTAGTTGTGAGGAACACGTTTTTGAAAGGAGGATGGGCTATTTGTGGCCACAGTTTGAAGGTTGCTGAGTGCGTCATAGGACTATTCCCCTGGGTCACTGCTATCTCCTATTGATAGATACAGAAGGCTATATTGATGTAGCTAAATGTAGGCCTAGTTCTGCAGTCTAATTCTTCTCTCTTCTAATATTAATTGACCTGAAATAGTTTTGTATGTGTTTTTCAAGTAGCCCAGCCTAATTAACCTTACTAAATAATGGAGTCAATTAGCTATCATCAGAGTTTATTGCTAAAGCATCATTGCTGTTATGATCATTGTCATTAGCGTTATTGCCCTTTATCTACAGGTGAGATATATGGAGGGCACAGTTGACCTAATACCGACTTTTACCCACAGTATAGGCTAGCGTCTGTCTGAAGCCCCAAACACAGTTACTGAATCACTCAACCATCCCACGACTAGGCTAACATTAACAGCACTCTCTTAGCAAGCGCAGTAGACAGACCACCACCATGGGTACTTGCTGCTTGAAAATCTAGTTTGGTATTCTGTGTATAGTGCTAAGTAAGCACATATTTTCATCTCATTGGTACTGCATAATGAGACATAGCCTAGCTTTAGTAGCTAGGGACTAGCTTCATCTATCAGGAAGAAGGCTTGGGATAATGAGAAGGCACACACTGCCAGGTTGTCTTACATTGCACATCTTTATATTATCTTAAAAGTCAAACATTTTGAAGATGATGCAAGCAACCTTAGTTTCCGATGTGTGTGTGTGTGTGTGATAAATTAGGTATTGGAGAAGGGCAATTCTCTAGTAACAGAGTGATGCTGAGACACTTGAAAATGTATGTCAAACTAAAACCAATGATTGCAAAGTTAAACAAACCATACAACTCTATGCACAAGGACTACATTTACCAATTTCCACATAACATTTTACAAATACATTTAGGCATACTTGAAAAACGGTGCAGATGCAAAGTTTGTAACAGAATGATCGTTGGCACTGTCACTGTTTCCGAACGTTGCATCTGTAATGTAAAGTAAATGTGTTTTTGTACAATTTTATATGGAAATTGTTAAGGCGTCCTTGTGCATAGTTGTATGGTTTGTCTAACTTTTTCGATTGCAAATCATTAGATAGATGATCTCTTGGCAGATCTATTGTGGTATTTTCTGTTACGCTGATATTATTGGCACCACCACTATGCCTAACTCTTGATGAAGCAGAGCTCAGCCATTTTTCACCCATCTGGGCTAGAATACAATCTGGAGATGTTAAAAATGTCCTTCTGCTTCAGGGGTTAAATCGCCCCCACCCTCCCCAGCCTCTCTCCTTGTGTTCAGACTTCATCTACGTGCAATCTGCAGGAGCCTGGACATCTGCCAGCGTTCCAAACAATTGATCGTTTTAGTCTGTGACGGCACACACTTCTCTCCCCCCAGTGGTAAACTCATGCAGAACTTCTAATCTAAGTTTTCTGGCTACAGCACCTGGTTTTGACACCCTCTCTCGCTCTCTTTTATGGGCCCACTGCCGAAGGGATAAGAGTAACGATGCAGGATGCTGTTGTCTGTGGCACAGTATCAGAGCCCGTGCAGGATGATTGACTGACTGGCAGGTAGTGTCACAATGGAGTCTCATCGGCTATGACAGTTGTCCGCTCCATAGGGAATTACATTTAAGATGATTTGTCAATAACAATGTGCAAGAAATCGCAATATTTCAGATGGCTGGTGTATGAGGGAGAGAGAGGGGTAGGGTGTTTTCTTCTCATGAATCAAATCTCCTGAATTCTTGTCTGCACAGTGAGATAATCCTCCAGCTGTTTTTCACTGTCTCCTCACCGTGCTGAATTTGTAAACGTTTGCCACGTTCTTTAAGGTGTCACAGCTCTCTGGCCCCGTAGTGCTGCAACCCAGCGTCAGTTTGAGTAGGAAACGGCAGGGAGAGAGGAGCTCAATGAGAGACTGTCTTGAATATTTTAGTGAGGGGGTGGGGACTGCGACGACTGGTTGCTGGAACTTCAAACGCCAGGCGGCTTCCCCATCTGTCTACAGCAAGAACACATTTACATTTCCTCCCAGCGAGGGATACAGTACAGTTAGCTATAACTGGATTTGAATATCATTTCGCCAAGGTTAATAGCCATTTCTGTAGCTCATAAGAGGTGTTTAGGCTTTTTCAATAATTTAGAAGGGCTGCGATCATTCAGAATTTGGCAGCCTCCAAAGCAAGAATGTAATGAATGAATGCACACATCAACCCAGTCAATTCAGTTATTTTCTACTGATGATAATTAAGTTGGGAGATGCTGGGAAATGGCAGCCGTTGAAATTGGAAGGATGAAAAGCAGTATTGTAAACACATTTTAAGGATATAGGCTACTGTAGGGCCTTGACCTTGACCTAACCTATGTAACCCAGGTCCTGCACAAATCATTCCAGTGTGAGAGGAGTTCACTTTGACAGATGGAGCATCCACACCTCCCTCCTCAGTCTTATCTTCCCTCTAGAACTGATACCTGCAATTATGTGTCCCGATGACTTCTCTTATTAGCTATGATAATTGGTAACTGTCCTATCTGTGGAGACCCAGAGACTTGGGTTTGTTATCCAGCTAAGCCTGTCTGCTGCAGATTAAGCCCTGTTGTCCCTCACATTGCAGATGAAGCAAATCTCAGTGATCTAAATCCTGTAGCCATGCTCCACTGCTCCTGCCTCCTCTTCCTTCCCCTCTCTACCACAGCACTGCTCCTGCCTCCTCTTCCTTCCCCCTCTCTACCACAGCACTGCTCCTGCCTCCTCTTCCTTCCCCTCTCTACCACAGCACTGCTCCTGCCTCCTCTTCCTTCCCCTCTCTACCACAGCACTGCTCCTGCCTCCTCTTCCTTCCCCCTCTTTACCACAGCACTGCTCCTGCCTCCTCTTCCTTCCCCTCTCTACCACAGCACTGCTCCTGCCTCCTCTTCCTTCCCCCTCTCTACCACAGCACTGCTCCTGCCTCCTCTTCCTTCACCTCTCTACCACAGCACTGCTCCTGCCTCCTCTTCCTTCCCCCTCTTTACCAGAGCACTGCTCCTGCCTCCTCTTCCTTCCCCTCTCTACCACAGCACTGCTCCTGCCTCCTCTTCCTACCCCTCTCTACCACAGCACTGCTCCTGCCTCCTCTTCCTTCCCCCTCTTTACCAGAGCACTGCTCCTGCCTCCTCTTCATTCCCTTCTCTACCACAGCACTGCTCCTGCCTCCTCTTCCTTCCCTTCTCTACCACAGCACTGCTCCTGCCTCCTCTTCCTTCACCTCTCTACCACAGTACTGCTCCTGCCTCCTCTTCCTTCCCCTCTTTACGACAGCACTGCTCCTGCCTCCTCTTCCTGCCCCCTCTCTACCACAGCACTGCTCCTGCCTCCTCTACCTTCCCCTCTCTACCACAGCACTGCTCCTGCCTCCTCTACCTTCCCCTCTCTACCACAGCACTGCTCCTGCCTCCTCTACCTTCCCCCTCTCTACTACAGCACTGCTCCTGCCTCCTCTTACTTCCCCCTCTCTACCACAGCACTGCTCCTGCCTCCTCTTCCTTCCCCCTCTCTACTACAGCACTGCTCCTGCCTCCTCTTACTTCCCCCTCTCTACCACAGCACTGCTCCTGCCTCCTCTTCATTCCCCTCTCTACCACAGCACTGCTCCTGCCTCCTCTTCCTTCCCCTCTTTACCACAGCACTGCTCCTGCCTCCTCTTCCTCCCCCTCTCTACCACAGCACTGCTCCTGCCTCCTCTTCCTTCCCCTCTCTACCACAGCACTTCTCCTGCCTCCTCTACCTTCCCCTCTCTACCACAGCACTGCTCCTGCCTCCTCTACCTTCCCCTCTCTACCACAGCACTGCTCCTGCCTCCTCTACCTTCCCCCTCTCTACTACAGCACTGCTCCTGCCTCCTCTTACTTCCCCCTCTCTACCACAGCACTGCTCCTGCCTCCTCTTCCTTCCCCCTCTCTACTACAGCACTGCTCCTGCCTCCTCTTACTTCCCCCTCTCTACCACAGCACTGCTCCTGCCTCCTCTTCCTTCACCTCTCTACCACAGCACTGCTCCTGCCTCCTCTTCGTTCCCCCTCTCTACCACAGCACTGCTCCTGCCTCCTCTTCCTTCCCCTCTCTACCATAGGACTACTCCTGCCTCCTCTTCCTTCCCCTCTCTACCACAGCACTGCTCCTGCCTCCTCTTACTTCCCCCTCTCTACCACAGCACTGCTCCTGCCTCCTCTTCGTTCCCCCTCTCTACCACAGCACTGCTCCTGCCTCCTCTTCCTTCCCCTCTCTACCACAGCACTGCTCCTGCCTCCTCTTACTTCCCCCTCTCTACCACAGCACTGCTCCTGCCTCCTCTTCCTTCCCCCTCTCTACTACAGCACTGCTCCTGCCTCCTCTTACTTCCCCCTCTCTACCACAGCACTGCTCCTGCCTCCTCTTCCTTCCCCCTCTCTACCACAGCACTGCTCCTGCCTCCTCTTCCTTCCCCCTTTCTACCACAGCACTGCTCCTGCCTCCTCTTCCTTCCCCTCTCTACCACAGCACTGCTCCTGCCTCCTCTTCGTTCCCCCTCTCTACCACAGCACTGCTCCTGCCTCCTCTTCCTTCCCCTCTCTACCACAGCACTGCTCCTGCCTCCTCTTCCTTCCCCTCTCTACCACAGCACTGCTCCTGCCTCCTCTTCCTACCCCTCTCTACCACAGCACTGCTCCTGCCTCCTCTTCCTTCCCCCTCTTTACCACAGCACTGCTCCTGCCTCCTCTTCCTTCTCCTCTCTACCACAGCACTGCTCCTGCCTCCTCTACCTTCCCCCTGTCTACCACAGCACTGCTCCTGCCTCCTCTACCTTCCCCCTCTCTACCACAGCACTTCTCCTGCCTCCTCTTCCTTCCCCTCTCTACCACAGCACTGCTCCTGCCTCCTCTTCCTTCCCCTCTCTACCACTGCTCCTGCCTCATCTTCCTTCCCCTCTCTACCACTGCTCCTGCCTCATCTTCCTTCCCCTCTCTACCACAGCACTGCTCCTGCCTCCTCTTCCTTCCCCTCTCTACCACAGCACTGCTCCTGCCTCCTCTTCCTTCCCTTCTCTACCACAGCACTGCTCCTGCCTCCTCTTCCTTCACCTCTCTACCACAGCACTGCTTCTGCCTCCTCTACCTTCCCCCTTTCTACCACAGCACTGCTCCTGCCTCCTCTACCTTCCCCCTCTCTACCACAGCACTGCTCCTGCCTCCTCTTCCTTCACCTCTCTACCACAGCACTGCTCCTGCCTCCTCTTCCTTCACCTCTCTACCACAGCACTGCTCCCGCCTCCTCTTCCTTCCCCTCTCTACCACAGCACTGCTCCTGCCTCCTCTTCCTCCCCCTCTCTACCACAGCACTGCTCCTGCCTCCTCTTCCTTCACCTCTCTACCACAGCACTGCTCCCGCCTCCTGTTCCTTCCCCTCTCTACCACAGCACTGCTCCTGCCTCCTCTTCCTCCCCCTCTCTACCACAGCACTGCTCCTGCCTCCTCTTCCTTCACCTCTCTACCACAGCACTGCTCCCGCCTCCTCTTCCTTCCCCTCTCTACCACTGCACTGCTTCTGCCTCCTCTACCTTCCCCTCTCTACCACAGCACTGCTCCTGCCTCCTCTTCATTCCCCTCTCTACCACAGCACTGCTCCTGCCTCCTCTTCCTTCCCCTCTCTACCACAGCACTGCTCCTGCCTCCTCTTCCCTCCCCCTTATTACCACAGCACTGCTCCTGCCTCCTCTTCATTCCCCCTCTTTACCAGAGCACTGCTCCTGCCTCCTCTTCCTTCCCCTCTCTACCACAGCACTGCTCCTGCCTCCTCTTCCTTCCCCTCTCTACCACAGCACTGCTCCTGCCTCCTCTTCCTCCCCCTCTCTACCACAGCACTGCTCCTGCCTCCTCTTCCCTACCCCTTATTACCACAGCACTGCTCCTGCCTCCTCTTCATTCCCCCTCTTTACCAGAGCACTGCTCCTGCCTCCTCTTCCTTCCCCTCTCTACCACAGCACTGCTCCTGCCTCCTCTTCCTTACCCCTCCCTACCACAGCACTGCTCCTGCCTCCTCTTCCTCCCCCCTCTCTACCACAGCACTGCTCCTGCCTCCGCTTCCTGCCCCCTCTCTACCACAGCACTGCTCCTGCCTCCTCTTCCTTCCCCCTCTCTACCACAGCACTACTCCTGCCTCCTCTTCCTTCACCTCTCTACCACAGCACTACTCCTGCCTCCTCTTCCTTCCCCCTTTCTACCACAGCACTGCTCCTGCCTCCTCTTCCTTCCCCCTCTCTACCACAGCACTACTCCTGCCTCCTCTTCCTTCACCTCTCTACCACAGCACTGCTCCTGCCTCCTCTTCCTTCCCCCTCTCTACCACAGCACTACTCCTGCCTCCTCTTCCTTCACCTCTCTACCACAGCACTGCTCCTGCCTCCTCTTCCTTCCCCCTCCCTACCACAGCACTGCTCCTGCCTCCTCTTCCTCCCCCCTCTCTACCACAGCACTGCTCCTGCCTCCTCTTCCTACCCCTCTCTACCACAGCACTGCTCCTGCCTCCTCTTCCTTCCCTTCTCTACCACAGCACTGCTCCTGCCTCCTCTTCATTCCCCTCTCTACTACAGCACTGCTCCTGCCTCCTCTTCCTTCCCTTCTCTACCACAGCACTGCTCCTGCCTCCTCTTCATTCCCCTCTCTACCACAGCACTGCTCCTGCCTCCTCTTCCTACCCCTCTCTACCACAGCACTGCTCCTGCCTCCTCTTCCTTCCCCCTCTTTACCACAGCACTGCTCCTGCCTCCTCTTCCTCCCCCTCTCTACCACAGCACTGCTCCTGCCTCCTCTTCCTACCCCTCTCTACCACAGCACTGCTCCTGCCTCCTCTTCCTTCCCCTCTCTACCACAGCACTGCTCCTGCCTCCTCTTCCTACCCCTCTCTACCACAGCACTGCTCCTGCCTCCTCTTCCTACCCCTCTCTACCACAGCACTGCTCCTGCCTCCTCTTCCTACCCCTCTCTACCACAGCACTGCTCCTGCCTCCTCTTCCTTCCCCCTCTTTACCACAGCACTGCTCCTGCCTCCTCTTCCTTCCCCCTCTTTACCACAGCACTGCTCCTGCCTCCTCTTCCTACCCCTCTCTACCACAGCACTGCTCCTGCCTCCTCTTCCTTCCCCCTCTTTACCACAGCACTGCTCCTGCCTCCTCTACCTTCCCCCTGTCTACCACAGCACTGCTCCTGCCTCCTCTTCCTTCCCTTCTCTACCACAGCACTGCTCCTGCCTCCTCTTCCTTCACCTCCCTACCACAGCACTGCTCCTGCCTCCTCTTCCTTCACCTCTCTACCACAGCACTGCTCCTGCCTCCTCTTCCTTCCCTTCTCTACCACAGCACTGCTCCTGCCTCCTCTTCCTTCCCCTCTCTACCACAGCACTGCTCCTGCCTCCTCTTCATTCCCCCTCTTTACCACAGCACTGCTCCTACCTCCTCTTCCTTCACCTCTCTACCACAGCACTGCTCCTGCCTCCTCTTCCTACCCCTCTCTACCACAGCACTGCTCCTGCCTCCTCTTCCTTCACCTCTCTACCACAGCACTGCTCCTGCCTCCTCTTCCTTCCCTTCTCTACCACAGCACTGCTCCTGCCTCCTCTTCCTTCCCCTCTCTACCACAGCACTGCTCCTGCCTCCTCTTCATTCCCCCTCTTTACCACAGCACTGCTCCTACCTCCTCTTCCTTCACCTCTCTACCACAGCACTGCTCCTGCCTCCTCTTCCTACCCCTCTCTACCACAGCACTGCTCCTGCCTCCTCTTCCTTCCCCTCTCTACCACAGCACTGCTCCTACCTCCTCTTCCTTCACCTCTCTACCACAGCACTGCTCCTGCCTCCTCTTCCTACCCCTCTCTACCACAGCACTGCTCCCGCCTCCTCTTCCTACCCCTCTCTACCACAGCACTGCTCCCGCCTCCTCTTCCTTCCCCTCTCTACCACAGCACTGCTCCTGCCTCCTCTTCCTACCCCTCTCTACCACAGCACTGCTCCTGCCTCCTCTCTACCACCACACTGTTCCCATCCCAAACAGACTGACGTCATGGTTTGCACCCTCTACCACTGCCTAATGGAGCCTCCTCCAGATGTCCTCTAACTCCCCTAATGGCCGGGACATGACCTTGACTTCCTCTACAGCTCTCTAGAAGAGGGTGGGAGGCAAGGATGAGAAAGTGAGAGAGAATCACCACTGTCCTATACGTTTTGGCTTTAAGCAGGAACACTTCCCTGAGAATTTGAAATGGATTCCATCATCACCCTATTGGAGGGGGGTGTATGTGTCTGTCAACACCTAATTAGTCGATTCATTTGAAGACTGTCTTTTTTTCAGAATAAATACTGATCTGAATTAGGCTCCTAATGCTTCATCGTGCATGATATTACTACATGGTTGGTTTTATGTGGGGATTTACAGATGATTCACATTGGCCTGTTTATGCTGCAAATTCAAATCATTCTGCCTTTCTGCTCTCCGTTTCCTTAAGTGTAGGGTATGCGTCGTCGCCGTCACTGCTAACTAGCATGCAGTGGCTGTCTAATTACAATACAGCTCATCTTTATGAGTCAGAACTAATAGCAAACTGCCTCCTCATTAGCTGGAAAACATTTAACTGCAATCAGGACACGCAATGATTTTTTATAACAAGTCAGTGCAGTGTCTACCCACATTTCGGGCTCTGCTCTTGTAAATGGATCAGGATTCCAATCCCCTTTAACTCTAGCCGGATGGTTAGCTAAACGGAGGTAAAGGGCCCGAGTTCAAAACCTGAATAGGAACCAATCAATTACGTACAATTGGCAAACTGGCAATGTGTTAATTTCTTAAACATTTTGATAATGCCCCTTAGGAGAATTCCAGTTAATTAACTCGGAGGCCATCCGTTGGTGCTAATTAGCCAGAGTAATTTCAAAGGGTTAGGGCCTGGCCATGACTAGTAATGAGGATTTTAACCCTGGGAGACGTCTGGGGAAGCCACCGTATTAGAAGAGATTCAGAGCTGTAGACACATCCTCTGTAAGCTGTCAGGCTGGCTCTATATCCGGTTCAGAAGAGGAGAGAGAGAGAGACTACCATGATATAGTACAACTTCTTCAGGTGTTTTTGTTTAACAAAGGTATAAAAACATGAATGACTATGCACTTTTTTGTGTAGCATGTAGAGCTGGTGTTGAACAAAGTAGTGTGGCTGAAGGCAGAGTTGTACATTTCGGTGAGACCTCCTTTAGTAGACTTGAATGGAATCATTAAATCAAAATCCTGTTCTGTAAAGACCATTTAGTTGCAAGATGTCCTTCTCACACCTCTCATTAGGTGTTGTGTTTTGGCTATAGCCCACTGTACTGTATAACTAGGCCAGCTCTTCCCTTCACCCCAAGAAATGGTCATTTAGGAGACCTTGAAAGTGTTAATCATTTCATTTTTTTTATTTTTATAAACGCTTTGACTAGACTCCCATAAGCTTCTCTTCCTATTCCCAAAGCTATGCCGGATCCATACAGATCTGCTCATGATTATGTTTGTTAAAAAATGTGTATTCCCTTGTGGGTGAAAGCAGCTGCGTTTTTTTGTTTTCTGCAAGGGCTCTTATCGGAATCAATCCCCTATCGACATATTGAGTTATTCTGTCTCTGTGCTCCTAATGGAGGGGCACAATGTCCATCATCTGAGACATGCTAATGATGATAGCCTTCCCTGAGAGGGTTAGAGGACAGGGCTATTGAAGGGCCATGTTCATTCTTCTTTTCTGCTTTAATGCAGCCGTTGGCCCTTAATGAAGCATGCCAGAGGCTTTTTTTTATTCATACATCAAAAAGTTAAACATAACCACTCCATGAAATCATGCCTCTAGATTTTGCATCTGAAGAGTGAATGAGTGAGGATGTTGGCCTCTGTCCAGGTGTCCTAATAAAGTATTGATTTTCCTCTCTGCCGTTTGCACGGGCTCTTCACCCCATCCATCAGCAGAGTTCTGTTCTAGAAATGTACAGCTGTGTTGTGTGTCTGGGAGCGTTCCTTCAGTTCTGGGTGCTATTGCTTCATGTAGGATTTCCCTCCCCTCAATCAAAGCATGGCCTAAAATAGGGAAATAGCTTAGGCCTAGCCTACTTCATGAGATGTAGCCTACTTGACAAGGCCTTAAGGCCATTTTGTGGATTAGACAGTGATGTGAGCCATCAGGGGAGTGCCCCTGTTCTATGTAGTAGGCCTAAAATATTCACTGAGTATACTAAACATTAGGAACACCTTTCTCATATTGAGTTGCACTCGGCATGGACTCTACAAGGTGTCAAGTGTTCAACAGGGATGCTGGTCCATGTTGACTCAAATGCTTCCCACAGTTGTGTGAAGTTGGCTGGATGTCCTTTGGGTGGTGGACCATTCTTGATACACTTGGGAAACTGTTGAGCGTGAAAAACCCAGCAGCGTTGCAGTTCTTGACTTACTTGACGCACTTACTACCATACCCCATTTAAAGGCACTTCAATATTTTGTCTTGCCCATGTCTTGCTCCCAGACAGACTAAATAACTTCTTTGCTCGCTTTGAGGACAATACAGTGCTGAGGACAATACAGTGCCACTGACACTGCCCGCTACCAAAACCTGCGAACTCTCCTTCACTGCAGCCGACGTAAGTAAAACATTTAAACGTGTTAACCCTCGCAAGGCTGCAGGCCCAGACGGCATCCCCAGCCGTGTCCTCAGAGCATGCGCAGACCAGCTGGCTGGTGTGTTTACGGACATATTCAATCAATCCTTATCCCAGTCTGCTGTTCCCACATGCTTCAAGAGGGCCACCATTGTTCCTGTTCCCAAGAAAGCTAAGGTAACTGAGCTAAACGACTACCGCCCCGTAGCACTCACTTTTGTCATCATGAAGTGCTTTGAGAGACTAGTCAAGGACCATATCACCTCCACCCTACCTGACACCCTAGACCCACTCCAATTTGCTTACCGCCTCCCCAATAGGTCCACAGACGACGCAATCGCAACCACACTGCCCTAACCCATCTGGACAAGAGGAATACCTATGTGAGAATGCTGTTCATCGACTACAGCTCAGCATTTAACACCATAGTACCCCCCAAACTCGTCATCAAGCTCGAGACCCTGCATCTCGACCCCGCCCTGTGCAACTGGGTACTGGACTTCCTGACGGGCCGCCCCCAGGTGGTGAGGGTAGGTAACAACATCTCCACCCCGCTGATCCTCAACACTGGGGCACCACAAGTGTGCGTTCTGAGCCCTCTCCTGTACTCCCTGTTCACCCACGACTGCGTGGCCATGCACGCCTCCAACTCAATCATCAAGTTTGCGGACGACACTACAGTGGTAGGCTTGATTACCAACAACGACGAGACGGCCTACAGGGAGGAGGTGAGGGCCCTCGGAGTGTGGTGTCAGGAAAGTAACCTCACACTCAACGTCAACAAAACAAAGGAGATGATTGTGGACTTCAGGAAACAGCAGAGGGAGCACCCCCCTATCCACATCGATGGGACAGTAGTGGAGAGGGTAGTAAGTTTTAAGTTCCTCGGCGTACACATCACGGACAAACTGATTTTGGTCCACCCACACAGACAGCGTTGTGAAGAAGGCGCAGCAGCACCTCTCAACCTCAGGAGGCTGAAGAAATTCGGCTTGTCACCAAAAGCACTCATAAACTTCGACAGATGCATAATCGAGAGCATCCTGTCGGGCTGTATCACCGCCTGGTACGGCAACTGCTCCGCCCACAAACGTAAGGCTCTCCAGAGGGTAGTGAGGTCTGCACAATGCATCAATGGGGGCAAACTACATGCCCTCCAGGACACCTACACCACCCGATGTCACAGGAAGGCCATAAAGATCATCAAGGACAACAACCACCCGAGCCACTGCCTGTTCACCCCGCTATCATCCAGAAGGCGAGGTCATTACAGGTGCATCAAACCAGGGACCGAAAGACTGAAAAACAGCTTCTATCTCAAGGCCATCAGACTGTTAAACAGCCCCCACTAACATCGAGTGGCTGCTGCCAACATACTGACTCAACTCCAGCTCACTTTAATAATGGAAATTGATGGAAATTGATCAAAAATGTATCACTAGCCACTTTAAACAATGCCACTTAATATAATGTATACGTATATACTGTACTCTATCATCTACTGCATCTTGCCATCTATATGTAATACATGTATCACTAGCCACTTTAAACTATGCCCTTTTATGCCCTTTTATATTACATACCCTACATTACTCTTCTCATATGTATATACTGTACTCGATACCATCTACTGCATCTTGCCTATGCCGTTCTATACCATCATTCATTCATATATCTTTATGTACATATTCTTTATCCCTTTACACTTGTGTGTATAAGGTAGTAGTTGTGGAATTGTTAGGTTAGATTACTCGTTGGTTATTACTGCATTGTTGGAACTAGAAGCACAAGCATTTCGCTACACTCGCATTAACATCTGCTAACCATGTGTATGTGACAAATAAAATTTGATTTGATTCACCCTCTGAATGACACTCATACACAAAACCTGTCTCAAGGCTTGAAAATCTTTATTTTACCGGTCTTCTCCCCTTCATCTAAACTGATTGTAGTGGATTTAAGTGACACCAATAAGGGATCATAGCTTGCACCTGGTCAGTCTGTCATGGAAAGAGCTGGTGTTGTTAATGTTTATACTCAGTGTACAGTACTGTATATCTTATGGCAGGTGTACCCAATTACTTATGCGTGTTTCTGCGTTAGCCTGAATTGGACTAGCTAGCCCTACAGTGTGATGAGGCTGACTCCGAATAGGTCTCCTGTTAGTAACATTGTGAAGCACCCGGCAGAGCGGGTAAGATTGGACCTCCTCCTTTCTACGTAATGATACTTCTGCATGACATTGTTCCTATCTCACAAAAAAACAGAGTTTGCTAAACCGCTGTCATTTTGTACCACTTGAAAGTAAGAGCTGAGGGTGCTTCTGAGTCTGCTGAATGCCATATGCCAGTTCTGAGGTAGGAGCAGTGTGCTTGCTGCCCTGGCTCTGTCCTTTTACACCACTCCTTGGTGGAGCATCTGTGACACTGCACAATTTAATGCAGCTGCTGCCACAGCACTGTCCTCTGCTCTTTGCCTTTGTATGGGGACAGACCGACCGACAGTAACTCTGTGTGCTTTACAGAGAGGAGCCCTATGGACCGATGCAACACATGCTTCACTCAGCACATTTGGGTGCTTTATGCATTTGATTTTGGTTAATTATATTCATTTTTGAATGTCAGTTTATTTGAATGACTTTGGTAACTTACAGTATGCCTTGTTGCATTTCCCCACTTGTTGTTGTGGCAAAATGACGAGCATGGGGCCTAGGCCCATATTATATTCATTCCCTTTTAGGCTTTATATTCAGGTCATTTGATTGGCTGTTTGATAATCGAGGATCAACTATTGATATTCTAGTAGTCAAAAGATTGTAAAAAAAAGCTGAAAAATAAGTTATAGCCTGTATATTGGGGTAGGCTATGAGCTTAAAGTGGAAAAGGCTCATCTTTGTATCTTGAAGTGCTTTGCGCTGACATTTTGTGATCACTGGCTGAATGTCAAGATTTTAGCTGTAAGCCTGCTGAAAGAAAAAATCTCCCTCACAGAATATTGTGGTCTTTACTTTTACTGGTACTTTTTGCTCTCGCTTGAACTTGGTGGCCAGATCTTTGGCTGTACAATTTCTGCTCATACTTTGGTGTGAAGACCAATGTTGATGGTCAGACAGGGACAGTGTTTGATAAAGATACCAGCAGGGTGGAATTATTTTGTTATGTAGTTTTTCCACAAGAGATTAGCCTAAACCTAATTGATCTAATACCTCCAGCATAAAAACAAACAAAAAAAACAAGAAGACATATAGGCTATGTTAATGGAGACCTGTGAAGTGTCTAGTCACTGCCTGGCTATAGCCTATTGAGTAAAGACTGAGAGGAGAGAGCACTAAATGTGTTCACTGATGCATACCCTCTGAGGTGAACTCTCTCAAGATCTAATTTCCAGTGACAGTTATAGCCTTTCATGTTTTATGGCTCCACCGCTCAGGAACATGTCCTTTTTTCACTTTCACAATGAATGAGACCATGGCCATGTCTGAATACCCATTCTAGCGTACTGCATACTATTTACTCATCGTACGTACTGTTTAGTGAAAAGTATGCCACGGCCGCAACGCAGTATTGGCTCCTGATTGGCTGAGTAGGTTTGGCGGGACCGAGTGTGGGTGGATTTTCCAAATTCAACAGACATGCATCACATTAACCAGCCTGATAACAGCTCATTTCCAATTTGAGAAATGTCTCTAAACTCTGACTAGAATAGGAATGGATTTATAGGCCTACTCAGGCTGGTTATAGGCAGACTATCGCATTCAACCTATACCATAGCCCATCTATCCTATATAAAAAGGACTTGGTTCCATTTCATCATTTATTAGTGAAACCAAAATTAACTAGCATATACTCTACCAGTCAAAGTTTGAACACGCCTCCTCATTCGAGGGTTTTTCTTTATTTTGACTATTTTCTACATTGTAGAATAATAGTGAAGACATCAAAATGATGAAATAACACGTATGGAATTATGTAGTAAAAAAAGTGTTAAACACATTTTATATTTGAGATTCTTCAAAGTAGCCAGCCTTTGCCTTGATGACAGCTTTGCACATTCTCTCAACCAGCTTCAGGAGGTCGTCACTTGGAATGTTTTTCAATTAACAGGTGTGCCTAAAAGTTAATTTGTGGAATTCCTTTCCTTCTTCATGCGTTTGAGCCAATCAGTTGTGTTTTGACAAGGTAGGGGTGTTATACAGAAGATAGCCCTATTTGGTAAAATACCAAGTTCATATTATGGCAAGAAATGCTCAAATAAGCAAAGAGAAACGACAGTCCATCGTTACTCTAAGACATGAAGGTGAGTCGTAAAAACCATCAAGTGCTATGATGAAACTGGCTCTCATGAGGACCGCCACAGGAATTGAAGACCCAGACTTACCTCTGCTGCAGAGGATAAGTTCATTAGAGTTACCAGCCTCAGATTGCAGCCCAAATAAATGCTTCGCAGAGTTCAAGTAACAGATACATCTCAACATCAACTATTCAGAGGAGACAGCTTGAATCAGGCCTTCATGGTTGAATTTCTGCAAAGGAACCACTACTAAAGGACACAAATATTAAATAGAGACTTGCTTGGGTCAAGAAGCACGAGCAATGGACATTAGACTGGCGGAAATCTGTCCTTTTGTCTGATGAATCCAAATGTGAGATTTTTGGTTTCAACCGCCATGTCTTTGTGAGACGCAGAGTAGGTGAATGGATTATCTCTGCATGTGTAGTTCCCACCGTAAAGCATGGAGGAGGTGTGATGGTGTGGATGTGCTTTGCTGGTGACACTGCCAGTGATTTATTTAGAATTCAAGGCACACTTAAAACCTTTCTGGACTACCCATCCCGGATCCGGGATCATTGTCATCAGAAACGCTGACTAGCATAGCCTAGCATAGCGCCACAGGTGAATAATATTATATCATGAAATCACATCAAAGATAGCTTTCACAAAACCCACAAATAGAGATAAAATTAATCACTAACCTTTGAACATCTTCATCAGATGACACTCATATGACATAATGTTATACAATACATTTATGTTTTGTTCGATAATGTGCATATTTATAGCCACAAATCGTGGTTTACATTGGCGCCATGTTCAGAAATGCCTCCAAAAATAGCCAGAGTAATTACAGAGCGCCAAGTGAAATACAGAAATACTCATCATAAACTTTGATGAAAGATACATGTTTAACATATAATTAAAGATACACTGGTTCTTAATGCAACCGCTGTGTTAGATTTAAAAAATAACTTTAGTAAAAAGCACACCATGCAATAATCTGAGATGACGCTCAGCCATTCTCCGCCACGTTGGAGTCAACAGAAATACGAAATTACATCATAAATATTCCCTTACCTTTGATGATCTTTCATCAGAATGCAGTGCCAGGAATCCTAGTTCCACAATAAATCGTTGTTTTGTTTTATAATGTCCATTACTTCTGTCGAATTAGCAACTTTGGCTAGCATGTGTAGTACACGTGTCCATACACATTAGCGCAATGAACGAAAACTTCAAAAAGTGATATTAAAAGTTGAATAAACACTTTTTTGGTTACCACATGATTCCATATGTGTTATTTCATAGTTTTGATGTCTTCACTATTAATCTACAATGTAGAAAATATAAAAAAAATAAAGAAAACCCTTGAATGAGTTGGTGTGTCCCAACTTTTGACTGGTACTGTATATAAATTCAATCAAATAGCCTTTTACAGACACCAAAATGTATCAAATGTTCAAATCAAAAAGCTATTACACAGAATAACGTGGACAGTCGGGTGCACCACAAATTCAGAACCGCTGGACAGTAGCATAACAAACTAAAGTACTGATCATTGGGAACTAGATCAGAATGCCTGGTAAGGCTTGACCAAATAAATAAATAAATTAATAAAATGAGCAGCCTAGCCTGCAAAATTAAAACAATCCATATGTTCAAATCAAAAGGCGTGATCAAGATGACATCAATAACGCAGCATTATCCCAAGTCCCTGGTGCCGACACATTAAGAAATCAAAAGATGGTGATTTAGTTTAAAAGCTCTGCCGAAGGCCAAGAGAACAATGAGCAAGGTAACCCTGGGCGCCGAAGACGTGGATGTTGATTATGGCAGCCCCCCCGCACCACTCTGTTTCAGAAGGGTTGGGTGAAATGCAGAAGACACATTTCAGCTGAATACATTCAGTTGTACAATTCACTAGGTATCCGCCCTTCCCAATAAACACTTTTCAGTGAAAAAAATGAAATCCACTGAGTAAAAAAAAGACTTCTCTTTTCAAAGATGTAGCCTACGATGCAATACTTTAAGCACAACAAAAACTACTTAGCCTATATTCGCCACCCCTGCAGAAGCTTTTGCATCTTCCCAATTAAGTAGCCTAGTTGCTTCCAATGCATTGTGGAAACGTGTGCATTGAATTCTACTAGATGAAGAGCTGAAAACATCCTTTAAACCGTACTTGATTTTCAAAATGTCCCATACCATTAAACGTTTGCATACTGAGAATGTGTCACGCGTGATTGCATTGTTTCCCCGCTATTCATTCATTTCGGTAGTACATTCCCCATATCTAATTGATTAGCTGTTGTCAAAATCAAGATTAGTATGACATCTGGGCATTTAAAGTATACATCGCATACTCAAACTGCCTACTATTTAGGATGCTAGTATGGCTATTCGGACATGGCCCTTCTCCCCTAGCACCCTTTTTTCCTCTCCTGTTTCTCTCTCTCCTGTTTCTCTCTCTCTCGCTCCTGATTCTCTCTTACCATCTCTCACTCTCTCTCCTTCTTTCTATATATATATCCACCTATCTCTTACCAGCTCTCTCTCTCCTTCTCCCGTTTCTCTCTCCTATCTCTTTATCCAACTATCTTTCCCATTTTCTCATACTCTCTGCTTCAGTGGGTAGAGGTTGGATATGTTTGTGTGTGGATGTGTTTTTGTCCCTAAGTATGACTTGCCTTTGCCTGATAAATAGCAGTATATAGGACTGTGTGTCAGTTTGTATATGAGTCTGCACAGGCTGCTGGTATTTAATAGCGCCTGGTAGGTTGTCTCGAGCACTGATGAAGATAATTACTGTAGAGCGAGTGTCTCTGGGGAGGGCAGCCTCCTGCAAGTAAATTCTCTCTCTCCCGGGGCAGGCCTGCAACACAAGCTCAACTCACTGCCCTACTACCACCACCATACATGATTTAGCCTACACATGACTTAGCGCTGACCTAACTTTGACTTACCGCTGACCTAACTTTGACTTACCGCTGACCTAACTTTGACTTAGCATTGACTTAACTTTGACTTACCGCTGACCTAACTTTGACTTAGCATTGACTTAACTTTGACTTGGCATTGACTTAACTTTGACTTGGCATTGACTTAACTTTGACTTGGCATTGACCTAACTTTGACTTGGCATTGACCTAACTTTGACTTGGCATTGACCTAACTTTGACTTGGCAGTGACCTAACCTTGATTTGGCAGCATTTTACTGCCAAAGTCAAACAGGAAATTAAATAGAATGAAAGGGAATCCTGCAAAAGCTCAAACATATGTGCCAGAGAATATCCTACTTTCAAAGAGAATAGGAATGGCAAGCATATAAACGCTCTCACGCTGTGTTGTCACAATACCAGTATTTCGATACTAAGACTTAAGGAAACAAAGGAAGCAAAACATGAAGCGGACTACATTTTTTGAGGAAAACAGTCCTAATGTTGGAAAGAACAGTCACATTTGTTTTATTTTGCAAGCTATAGCACAATATTTTACTTAAGTAGGTTTTAAAAGACCATAGAGCTCAGTCTACTTCGTGTTTTCTTTTTTGCCATGGAAAATCTGGTATTGTAGTATCTCGATACTGGTATTGCAACAACACTGTTAATGCTGGTGCCTCAACATTTCAAATGTTGACACTGTAGCATTTCCTGTGACAAATTAAACACTCATCATTAGTGATTAGGCTTGGGTGATACCCTGGTATACAGTATAAATGGTATATTTCAAAATAGAGAACGGTATAATTTTCTATACCGTAACAAAAAAAAAAGCTCAAGTAGCACCCCTTGTGTGCACATTCGGTAATACCATATACCCGGAATGGTACAGAAACATTATGACGGTATGTTCATCTGCATTCCGCCCAACCCTATTAGTGATTGGTGAAAAAATTGATAGTTACATGTCGTGATATTATTTTTGGATGATATTATATTGATATTTGACCTCAAGTATCAATTAGTAAAAAAAAAAATATAAATATTTTGCTACTGTGGATAGCGTTAGCTAGCGCTAGTTCTCCCTTCGCCTTGTTCTCTATCTTCTTTTTAAAAAGTGAACAAACATGTTTTCAGACCTTTTATTTCCCTGACTGATCGAAACTAGTTTTCTCATGCTCTCTTGTCTCTCTACAGCAGACATATGGTGAGCAATACGTTTGGAACATCACATCGCAAGAAAATCACAGTATCGAATCGCAATCCATATAGAATCGTGAAAGTCATAATACATACCGTATCCGCTCCAAAGTATCGTGATAATATCGAATTGTGAGGTCACTGGCAATTCCCAGCACTACTAATCATGCATTCCTGCATGTGGTTCCATTGTGGGGAAAGAAATACACATCAATAACTCCCTTTAGACTGAGAGAACAGGCAATGGGATAAAAGGGCTATTTATGAGCGTGGCAGGGTAAAGTGTGGCTTTAGTCCTTCCTTGGTATTACAGTGGTGTACTGGTATGTGGGTCTCTCAGTCAGTGTACTGGGGATAAAGTGCTGTTGGCATCCTACTCCTCTACTGTTTGTCACAAGGTAACTGTCAGTGCCTGGAGGGACACTGCCAGCCCCACTTCGCATTCAGCAGCTGTTGTTTTAGGATCTTTTCCTTTCCTTTTCTCCTCCCTTTTCTCCCTCTTTGGTGACAGAGAGGAGTCATCCCTAATCGCTCTGAAGTTTTTTCTGCTCCCCCTCTCCAACTGTTCACCAGGTACACGACAGCTGCTTTATTTAAGGTGGTGTTTTTCAAGTTGCTAGAAATTAAAAAGAGTTAGAAAATAACTTTTTTCTCCTCAGCAGACTCCTCCTCAGCAGAACTTGTCAGATTAATATTGAGCTCCACTGGTTTTATTGTGCCAACTCATGCTAGCCTGTTAATGATCTACTCACTGTGTGAAGAACTCTCAAGCCAATGTTAGCTCTGAAAAGCAGCCCATTCCATCCTAAAGATGTCTCCTTTCTGTTGAGTCCATAGAGACCCAACACCACTTCTCATTTTACAATGTTATTATTTTTAAGAGGCAGGTGTTATTAGGCCGAAACACTGTAGGCTCTTTCTGCTGACTTCATAACACTGAGTGTGGGCACTTGCTATAATATAACACACACACACACACACACACACACACACACAGGGCTCTACAGTGCAACATTTTATTCCTAAATACCTTTGTGTGCTCCGTGTAAAAAAATAAATAAAAAGAAAGTCGGCGTAGAGCCCTGACACACACACACACACACACACACACACACACACACACACACACACACACACACTAGGGTTTCCGTTAGCCAGTTTTTTTTATTTTTTAGAAAAGCCAATAAATAATTGGCACCGGCCAATTCTCCGTTAGAAAAAAAAATCCCATTGCGTAATAATGTTTTTTAACCTGTGTGTCATACGGCAATTGCTCGGCCTCTGACCGCAAGGCACTACAGAGGGTAGTGCGTACGGCCCAGCACATCACTGGGGCTAAGCTGCCTGCCATCCAGGACCTCTACACCAGGCGGTGTCAGAGGAAGGCCCTAAAAATTGTCAAAGACCCCAGCCACCCCAGTCATAGACTGTTCTCTCTACTACCGCATGGCAAGTGGTACCGGAGTGCCAAGTCTAGGACATAAAGTCTTCTCAACAGTTTTTACCCCCAAGCCATAAGACTCCTGAACAGGTAACCAAATGGCTACCCGGACTATTTGCATTGTGTGCCCCCCAACCCCTCTTTTTACGCTGCTGCTACTCTCTGTTTATCTTATATGCATAGTCACTTTAACTATACACTCATGTACATACTACCTCAATTGGGCCGACCAACCAGTGCTCCCGCACATTGGCTAACCGGGCTATCTGCATTGTGTCCCATCCACCACCCGCCAACCCCTCTTTTACGCTACTGCTACTCTCTGTTCATCATATATGCATAGCTACTTTAATCATATCTACATGTACATACTGCCTCAATCAGCCTGACTAACCAGTATGTGGCCTCGCTACTGTATATAGCCTGTCTTTTTACTGTTGTTTTATTTCTTTACTTACCTATTGTTCACCTAATACCTTTTTTGCACTATTGGTTAGAGCCTGTGAGTAAGCATTTCACTGTAAGGTCTACTACACCTGTTGTATTTGGCGCACGGGACAAATAAACTTTGATTTGATTCATTGATGTAAATACATTTGACCGGTCATGCTTGTTGGTCTATAGGTTCATTTGCATAATTTTAAGTTAGCCCGTGTGTATACGCGCACAGCATACAGAGGCTTTGAGCCGAAAATCTGTCACAGCACAAGAGCTGCTGCTACGTCATCTCAAACAGCAAACATTTTGTAAACTAAATGTAAAAAATGCATACAGTACATAGGGAGCGGAACGTAGGCAACATCAGCGCGTCACACACCACTTTGCAATGAGCTGGAGGCAGTATGTATTTTGAAAAGATATACTTAATTGTTGGAAACCTGAATGTTTTACTACATAGTATGAGGCATGTCTTACCTTGCTTCAAAGTAGCCTAGCCAAAATCAGACCCTATCCGTGGAAGCAGTTATTTTGTTTAAGTCCAGTAGTCAAAGGCACACTCCTAGTCATATTAGTAAACCATGCTAGTTGTCGCATATTAGATCTCCCCTCTTTCTACATTTTGAATGGATATTTTCATCTCCATCACATGAAACCGCTGGCTTTTGACAATACTGTTTTCCTGCTAATTGCATTATGGAACCAACATTCGCACTTTGTGCGCATTGCTGCGCTTATAATGGGAAGAAATACATTTAGCAACATTTTAAGCTAAATGTACTGATCTGTTGCTTTTTCAAGTTATTGGGATGTATTCTAGTCCCACTGGTTGTATGAATGTGGGATATATCATCCCACAACTGTCCCAGAGTCAGTTTGGAATAGGATATTTCTTTCTCTCACAGAACAACAAGCTGACCAGTGGAATAGGTCAACTTTTCTACTTTGGGGGATAATAGATTGACATAGGCTAGTGATTTTGCTGTTTGTCTTGTTGGCTGCGGAAAAGTAAATGTGGGCATCAGAATTCGATAAGAAGGACCGCACATTGTTGCCTCCTCGACTTGCATGTTCTGTTAAGATTAAGTACCATAATCTAAATGTGATTTTTGCCATTCTTAGTGCTGTGGGTGGACACCAAAATCAAGTTATGCAAATTTCTCAAATGTCTGGTAAATTAAAATGGTGGCGCTGGACATTTGACCAGCACATTTTCCTAATGTTAACCACACACACACACAGCTAGTGTTCAGACTACAAGGTGATTGATTGTGTAGGGAGTCCCAGAGATAACCTCACACTAAATAAGGAAAGGACAAGAAACATGTTTCTGCTTGCCTCATAGTGAAGTGGGCATGAGAGAGAAGGTACGTGGCACCTTTAAACAAGGACACTGGCCAGATATTCACCACACACAACTCACCAGCTCACTCTAACACACAACACTGTTCCCACACTCACTCTATAACATGCAACACCTCGCACTACTAGATGAGGAACAATCCATCACACTGAATACTGGTTGTTGCTGTGTTTTTAAAAAGACACCAGAGAAGACTCATGAGCAGCTCCTCTCTGCTCTGTTTGTGGCTTTCAGTAACTTAAGTGTGGGTAAATGCGCTGCTCAACTGAGGTCAACAGAAGGGTTTTGAATTGAGGCAGTGTAAGCAAAAAGCACTTCATATTAAATGCTTTTGTGAGGCTGTATAAAAGTCTGGTACCCTGTCATTGAACTGTTATACAGTTTTATATATATATATATATAAATATGTATATATATATATATATATGTATATATATAGGGCATAGTGCCAGTGTGCCACTGCAATGGGGACTGTCGCGTGGTCTTGTTTCACACTAGAACGTCTGACACCCCCTTGAATTAAATAAAAGTAGGCATACATGTGAAACTCACTTCCTTCCAGGCAGAGACACAGGACATGACCCACAAATGACCCTCGTTATTCAGTGATGTGAGGGAGACCAATCAGCATACTTCTGTACCTTCTATGGAAGCTCGGCTTTTCTGCCCTAATGAAGTCTCCAGTGCTCCTTACCTGGAAGGTTGTAGCAGTGAACAATGCATGCTAATACAATACTACGCCATTGCAGAAAGTTAAGGTTACTCTTAACACGATTCACCAATCATGCCGTTGACCAGAGAGGGCTACAGATGATGTACCTTCTATGAATGCATCTATATGCTACCCTTTTCTTCATAAACAACTTTGAAATCATAACTAATTGAATGGATGACTAGAAAGGTAGATTTTAACATATTGATTTTAAAAAGCCTTACAGTAGGCTAAGTTCTTTATGGTCTTGTTTCCTTGCTCAGGTCAGAGTTCCTCTACTCAAATGAGTTGTGGATGCTCAGCGAAGTGTCCTAGTGCTCTTAGCCCGTATCCCCTTTCTCTCCTCTTCTCATGAATGATGGAAAGCTCCCGGGCAGCTCTGTTTTGAGAGTAACGGCTTGGGCTTGGCCTTGTCATACCACTCCCACCACTAAGTCAGATGGCAGAAACCCTTCCCCTCATCGGCATCAGCCTTCAGCCAACCCTTCCTTGTCAGAATGCATGTTTTAAAGGATGTCTGAAATACGGCTTGTTTGATCAGCCCCTCAGACTTTGTGCACTTGAGGAGGCCTTCATTATTTATCAGCATGTCTTGTAGTGGATCAGTAGAGGATTAGGCCTTCTGGCCCACACACGAGCTCTTAAGCAGGGACAGAATAAGGAAGGAGAAATGATTTCTAATTTGCACAAATAACCTTGAGACTTGGAGATGAGGAACAGTATGGTTTGCTGTTTTTCCAGAGGCAGAATCTCTGTCATGTAACTCCTGCAATACAGAAGTAGCCTTTAGGCTAGACTGCCTGAGTCCTATCAGCAGAGGAATGTAGCCAAAATGACACTCTCCATGACCAAGACACTTGACTCGACACAGTCGTGCCTTTTAATGTCACAATTAAGAATTGCAGCAGCCTTTCACATTGTTAAGGAAAACAGACTGACTGCACTGTGAATGCACACACTCAGGGTAATGGGCCGACCTGACAACACTGAGGGAGTCCAACCTTAACACAAGTGTCTCACATTAAAACCCAATGTCTTTTTAATAGTGCCAACAGCTGGAGCTTGACAGCCTTGCTGCATTTGCTGACTGAGCAAACAGTTTTAACATAGCCTAGGCCTGTCTGCCTGTCTTATTATGGGGGAGAGGCGGATGGAGGGGGGAAGGAAAAACGGAGGCGGAGAGGGGGCAAGACTGAGAGACGGAAATGGAATGAGTGCACCCTGGAGAACTGAACGTAAATAAGACTTCATCAGAAACACCTGGTATGGCTATTCCTCTAACTGAGAGTCAGTCAAACCTTGAAAAACATCTGGGCTGCATTGATCATTCCTGAACGTACCAGATGTTCAAACAGCAGCTTGTGTAGTGTAAAGCCATCTTTGTGCATGTAGGCTTAATTTAAAACATGTCATGGAGGAATGACATTTTCAGGCTGGCACCAAGGATACCAACATGCCTGTCAGTCTCACCTGGCTCCAAGTTGAGGAAAGATTGACCTCATCACTATTGGTCTTTCTGCGAGGTGTTGAAGGTACTGAACTGTCTGTTCAAGCAGTTGGCACATAGTTCAGACTGACACTCATCGGTACAACACAAGACATCTCTTCACAGTCCCAAGGTCCAGAACAGAGGCTGGGAAACTGTGCAGTATTAAATAGAGCCATGACTACATGGAACTCTGTAACACCCCAGGTAACACCCCAGGTAACACCCCAGGTAACACCCCAGGTAACACCCCAGGTAACACCCCAGGTAACACCCCAGGTAACACCCCAGGTAACACCCCAGGTAACACCCCAGGTAACACCCCAGGTAACACCCCAGGTAACACCCCAGGTAAGCTAGTAATAAAACTATATTTTTAAAAAACGATAAAAGAACACCTTACGTCACGACGGGGACTGTGAAATGTGGTGGCATTTTTCTTCTTAACCAAATGAGGAGAGTTACAAACTACACACCAGTCAGAGTTATACTTAAATTACATATTTTTTAATAAGAGCTTTGCAATAGCCCTTTTTGACTTTCAATGATGCGCTATCTCTAATGAACCATTGAAAAGTACCAACAGAAAAGTACAAATATCTTTTATAGCCAAGATACACCCCTCTCAACTTACATGACGAATGACAGATCTTAGGAACAGTTCACAAAGGTTAAGATTTGTATGAAAGATATCTATAAAACATTCCAGACAGTTACTGCTGTGTCAACAGTTTTCATTGTAAAGACCAGTGTCTGGCCCCCTCACTCCAAAAGGGAACCGTCTCTCCCTGGTATGGCATAGAACAGAACCATTAGCTCATGTTATCTGGAATGCTCTTTAGGCTTTATTACCCAAAGACATCGTAAATCTCCTCTGTCAGTGCTATCTCATAGAGGCCCATCCTCAGTGGAACACACACACAATACTCTATTATGTTGAATGTAACAACTATTATAATGTAATATAAGCATTATAACAATCTTGCAATTTTCCATGACAGAAGATGCACACAGACATTTTAGTTTTTTTGTATTATATTATGTACTTATGTGTTAGCCAGCCGAGACAACCACGTATATCTTGAGATGAATTCACTGGCTGTGGGTTGCTCTGAATGCTAAATGACTAGATTGTAATGTAAATGTAGTGCAATATACAGTACATTACGTATTTTATTCAAGTTGTCATCAACAGCTGCGTTACCTGATTTTGGATTCCTTTTAGCTCCCGGGTGTTTATCTAGTGTCTTCTTCAGTGAAATACTTGGTTACTTTATCAAAAAATGTCAACCATTATATCTCTCTCTGTCTGCAGTGTGCACGGGTGAGTTCCAGGCGATGGCTGAACCTGCAAGAGTACCAGAGCAAGAAGCTGATGCAGGAGAGTGGGGTGACTGTCCAGCGTTTCTACGTGGCTGACAATGCCCCTGACGCCCTGCAGGCCGCCAAGAGACTCAGTGAGTGGCCATCACACTAACGCCCACTGCAGAGTACTGACACAACCATTCACACTAGAACTACATGTACAATATGCAGGTTGAAGGAGTGGCATTTATTTAGTTTATCAAACAATACCGGCGTAGATTGTGGTGTTTCTGTCCTGCAGTTTGTTTGAGAAGTGTCCTGACACTGTGACTTTGTTACAGCTCTCTTTACATAGCAATCCCCAGCCAGCCCTCTTCCAGATGTGCAAATTGCTGTGGTTCATCCTGGCTGAAGTGTTATCAAGTTTAATGGTGTGTGTGCGAGAGGTGTGTTTGGGAACGGGGCCCAGTTCATTGTGCTCTGTGATCATTCAGGCTCCATTCTCATCACCCCACTCAACCATGTTAATTATTTTCACGCACTTTCTCTTTTCAGTTTCTCTTTCACTCTATCGCTCGGTCTGTCTTTAAACACACACACAATTTATAATTCAGTGTCCTTGACGGCCCATCTCTAGCACGTTGTTGGCCAGTGAGATGTTGGGTGCTAAAGGCCTGCCCGGGGTTTTCTCAGTGGTTTGGCGTTGATGCAGGCCAAGATAAACGACGGAGGAGGTGTAATATCTCTTTGACAGTCCCAGTCGTGCTCTCTCAGCGCTGACAGAGTGGGCCAGCCGGATGGACGGGGCCCAAATACTGAGCCCTCGGCAGACCTACTCTGGCCAGAACCTTTGGCTGCTGTAATCTCTGCTTATCTCTACCAACACAATGGGCTTTTCTGTTGTCCAATAGTGGCTCTAGAGCTCTCTCTTTGTGTTGTCCAATAGTGGCTCTAGAGCGCTCTCTCTCTGTTGTCCAATAGTGGCTCTAGAGCTCTCTCTTTGTGTTGTCCTATAGTGGCTCTAGAGCTCTCTCTCTCTGTGTTGTCCTATAGTGGCTCTAGAGCGCTCTCTCTCTGTTGTCCTGTAGTGGCTCTAGAGCTCTCTCTCTGTTGTCCTGTAGTGGCTCTAGAGCTCTCTCTCTGTGTTGTCCTATAGTGGCTCTAGAGCGCTCTCTCTCTCTGTTGTCCTGTACTGTCTCTCTCTCTCTCTCTCTCTCTCTGTTGTCCTGTAGTGGCTCTAGAGCTCTCTCTGTGTTGTCCTATAGTGGCTCTCTCTGTGTTGTCCTATAGTGGCTCTCTCTGTGTTGTCCTATAGTGGCTCTCTCTGTGTTGTCCTATAGTGGCTCTCTCTCTGTTGTCCTATAGTGGCTCTCTCTCTGTTGTCCTATAGTGGCTCTCTCTCTCTCTCTCTCTCTCTCTCTCTCTCTCTCTCTCTCTCTCTCTGTCTCTCTGTCTCTCTGTCTCTCTGTCTCTCTGTCTCTCTGTCTCTCTGTCTCTCTGTCTCTCTGTCTCTCTGTCTCTCTCTCTCTGTCTCTCTCTCTCTGTCTCTCTCTCTCTGTCTCTCTCTGTCTCTGTCTCTGTCTCTGTCTCTGTCTCTGTCTCTGTCTCTGTGTGTGTGTGTCCTGTAGTGGTTCTAGAGCTCTCTCTCGTCCTGTAGTGGCTCTAGAGCTCTCTCTCTGTTGTCCTATAGTGGCTCTCTCTCTGTTGTCCTATAGTGTCTCTCTCTCTCTCTCTCTCTCTCTCTCTCTCTCTCTCTCTCTCTCTCTCTGTCTCTGTCTCTGTCTCTGTCTCTGTCTCTGTCTCTGTCTCTGTCTCTGTCTCTGTCTCTGTCTCTGTCTCTGTCTCTCTCTGTCTCTCTCTGTCTCTCTCTGTCTCTGTCTCTGTCTCTGTCTCTGTCTCTGTCTCTGTCTCTGTCTCTGTCTCTGTCTCTGTGTGTGTGTGTCCTGTAGTGGTTCTAGAGCTCTCTCTCGTCCTGTAGTGGCTCTAGAGCTCTCTCTCTCGCTCTCTCGTCCTGTAGTGGCTCTAGAGCTCTCTCTCTCGCTCTCTCGTCCTGTAGTGGCTCTAGAGCTCTCTCTCTCTCTCGTCCTGTAGTGGCTCTACCTGCTAACATGCCTCCTTCATCCTGATCTTGTCTGTTTACACTTAGAAGACCTGATCAAAATCAGATCGCAAAGGTGTCTTTTTAGTCATATCACCTGTCTGAAAATGTGGGTAAAATCAGAATGTGGACATGATCAGGACATAAGACGCATGTTAGCACCAGGTAAAAACAGGGCTACTGTCTATCAGAGCAAATGTCCCACAACACACTGAAGGAACAGTGCGTTTACCCTCAGTTACTGGGAGTTATACAACGGGCGGTGCTAATCCTGAATGCTGATTGGTTAAAACCGCATTCTAGGCGGTTTCTATCAATAGAAAACAGGTCAAACGAAACAAAGTGCAGCTAGTTTGCAGTTTTTCCAGCTTCAGTTTGTAGTGATTGTGTTAGCTGTGTTGCTGGCTGTGTAGTTGGTTGTGTTGTTGGCTGTGTTGTTGGCTGTGTTGTTGGCTGTGTTGTCGGCTGTGTTGTTAGCTGTGTTGTTGGCTGTGTAGTTGGTTGTGTTGTTGGCTGTGCTGTTGGCTGTGTTGTTGGCTGTGTTGTTAGCTGTGTTGTTGGCTGTGTTGTTGGCTGTGTTGTTGGCTGTGTTGTTGGCTGTGTTGTTGGCTGTGTTGTTGGCTGTGTTGTTGGCTGTGTTGTTAGCTGTGTTGTTAGCT
This sequence comes from Salvelinus fontinalis, assembly GCF_029448725.1. NCBI lineage: Eukaryota > Metazoa > Chordata > Actinopteri > Salmoniformes > Salmonidae > Salvelinus > Salvelinus fontinalis. The sequence continues at coordinate 49,253,085 of NC_074667.1, read as the reverse complement.
GTGTTGTTGGCTGTGTTGTTGGCTGTGTCGTTGGCTGTGTCGTTGGCTGTGTCGTCGGCTGTGTTGTCGGCTGTGTTGTCGGCTGTGTTGTCGGCTGTGTTGTCGGCTGTGTTGTTGGCTGTGTTGTTGGCTGTGTTGTTGGCTGTGTTGTTGGCTGTGTTGTCGGCTGTGTTGTCGGCTGTGTTGTTGGCTGTGTTGTCGGCTGTGTTGTTGGCTGTGTTGTTAGCTGTGTTGTTGGCTGTGTTGTTGGCTAGCTCCTCTGAACAACAGTGTCCTGATGAGAGAACACATTTTCTATGTCAGGCGAAATCGTGCATCATTAGCTCATTGTTATGTATGTATTCAAATAAATGTGACTGCCTGCCTGTTATTTTGACATGACTAAGTTGGCCGTAGTTGGCTATAGTTGGCCATAGTTGGCTATAGTTGGCCGTAGTTGGCCGTAGTTGGCCGTAGTTGGCTATAGTTGGCCCTAGTTGGCTATAGTTGGCCCTAGTTGGCCCTAGTTGGCCCTAGTTGGCCGTAGTTGGCCGTAGTTGGCCGTAGTTGGCCGTAGTTGGCCGTAGTTGGCCGTAGTTGGCCACAGTTGGCCACAGTTGGCCGTAGTTGGCCGTAGTTGGCCACAGTTGGCCATAGTTGGCCACAGTTGGCCATAGTTGGCTAACTAGCAAGCAAGGGATAAGAATGTTGACCAGCCAGTTTGGCAATGGAACATTTAGAACAAATGACTGGGTCACATCCATAGGTTCAGAACAAAAAGACTGAATGACTGGGTCGCGTCCATAGGTACAGAACAAAAAGACTGAATGACTGGGTCGCGTCCGTAGGTACAGAACAAAAAGCCTGAACTGGGACGGATGTCTAGCAACCGAACTAATATAACAAACGACTGGGTCACATCCATAGGTACAGAACAAAAAGACTGAACGACTGGGTCGCGTCCATAGGTACAGAACAAAAAGACTGAACTGGGACGGATGTCTAGCAACCGAACTAATAGAACGAACGACCGACCAGCTTTTTTGGGTAGCAACCCCAGTCACGTCAACAAACTCTCCCTCAATGTGAGCAATATGAGCAAGACAAAGACAAAGGAGCTGATTGTGGACTACAGGAACAGGAGGGCAGAACACGCCCCCATTAACATCAACGGGGCTGAAGTGGAGTGGGTCGAGAGTTTTAAGTTCCTTGGTGTCCATATCACCAACAAACTATCATGGTCCAAACACACCAAGACAGTTGTGAAGAGGGCACGACAAAACCTATTCCCCCTCAGGAAACGGAAAAGATTTGGCATGGGTCCTCAGATCCTCAAAAAGTTCTAAGCCATAAGACTGCTGAACAATTAATAAAATGGCCACCCGGACTATTTACAGTTGAAGTCGGAAGTTTACATACACCTTAGACAAATACATTTAAACTCAGGTTTTCCACAGTTCCTGACATTTAATACTAGTAATAATTCCCTGTCTTAGGCCAGTTAGGATCACCACTTTATTTTAGGAATGTGAAATGTCAGAATAATAGTAGAGAATAATGTATTTCAGCTTTTATTTCTTTCATCACATTCCCAGTGGGTCAGAAGTTTACATACACTCAATTAGTTTTTGGTAGCATTGCCTTTAAATTGTTTAACTTGGGTCAAATGTTTTGGGTAGATTTCCACAAGCTTCCCACAGTAAGTTGGGTGAATTTTGGCCCATTCCTCCTGAAAGAACTGAGTCAGGTTTGTAGGCCTCCTTGCTCGCACACGCTTTTTCAGTTCTGTCCATACATTTTCTATAGGATTTAAGTCAGGGCTTTGTGATGGCCACTCCAATACCTTGACTTTGTTGTCCTTAAGCCATTTTGCCACAACTCTGGAAGTATGCTTGGGGTCATTGTCCATTTTGAAGACCCATTTGCGACCAAGCTTTAACTTCCTGACTGATGTCTTGAGATGTTGCTTCAATATATCCACATAATTTTCCTTCCTCATGATGCCATCTATTTTGTGAAGTGCACCAGTCCCTCCTGCAGCAAAGCACCCCCACAACATGATGCTGCCACCCCCCGTGCTTCACGGTTGGGATGGTGTTCGGCTTGCAAGCCTCCCCATTTTTCCTCCCCCTTTTCCCTCCAAACATAACAATGATCATTATGGCCAAACAGTTCTATTTTTGTTTCATCCGACCAGAGGACATTTCTCCAAAAAGTACGATCTTTGTCCCCATGTGCATTTGCAAACCGTAGTCAGGCTTTTTTATGGCGGTTTTGGAGCAGTGGCTTCTTCCTTGCTGAGCGGCCTTTCAGGTTATGTCGATATAGGACTCATTTTACTGTGGATTCACTTTTATTTATTTTTATTTATTTCACCTTTATTTAACCAGGTAAGCTAGGTGAGACCAAGTTCTCATTTACAACTGCGCCCTGGCCAAGAATAAAGTAAAGCAGTGCGACACAAACAACACAGAGTTACACATGGAATAAACAAGCGTACAGTCAATAACACAATAGAAAAATGCAAATGGCGTGAGGAGGCAAGGCAATAAATAGGCCAGAGTAGCAAAGTAATTACAATTTAGCAGATTAACACTGGAGTGGTAGATGAGCAGATGATGGTGTGTAAGTAGAAATACTGGTGTGCAAAAGAGCAGAAAAGTAAATAAAAACAATATGGGGATGAGGTAGGTAGATTGGATGGGCTATTTACAGATGGACTATGTACAGCTGCAGCGTTCAGTTAGCTGCTCAGATAGATGATTTTTAAAGTTAGTGAGGAAAATATAA